>NW_028232020.1:0-25000 GCF_054491065.1 Syngnathus leptorhynchus
GGGGGTGCGAATCCGGCCGGGCGGCCCTTCGATGGAGCCTGGTGCAGGGACATTCAATGGGATGAGCCGCGCTCGCCGCGGAACCTTCGAGCGCCGCTACTCAGCAAGTAAACGAGAGGGAGCTGCGCCCGGCCTCGTAAGACGCCTCTTCTCCGGTGCGAGCGCCCCGACGCCGCTGGCCGCCGCCGCCGCCTTGCCGCTATCCCGCCGCGCGTTTGGGGAGGGAGGGCGACCCGTAGGACGGCCCGCCGACTACACGACCGTTTGGCAGAGCGAGTGCAAGGTTAGGCGAGCTGGGCGGTAACTCGGGTTAGTCTGGGGAGACTCGCGGTGGACAGGGTGGCGCGAATCCGGCCGGGCGGCCCCATCGATTAAGCATTGGTAGGGAGCCGAGGATGAGCCGTGCGAAGTGGCCTCGGAGGCGGTCCGTGGGGGACGACGGGGGGGGACGGGCGTCGGCCCTCCGGCCCGAGCAGAGAACGTTCGGTCACCCAAGCGGGAATCTGCGCCCCGGCCCGAGTCGGACTCGGTCGGTGCGGCCCGCTGAGGCCCTCAACTATTCCCGTACGCGGGGGTCGGGAGCTGCGGCGCTGCGCCGGCGACTTACCCGCGCGAGGCACGCACTGCGTGCGGCCAGGATGCGGAGTTGGATCGGCGCTGGTTGGGAACCCTCGGGGAACGAAGGCGGACGGCGGCCAGCCGGCGCCGACGAACCCGTCGGGGAGGGGGCTGGTGGCAGGCGCGATCGGCACTATTGCTGACTGCCGGGAGGGAAGCTGCGCCCCGGCCGAGTCAGACTCAGCCGTTGCGGCCCCCCCGAGCCCGCAGCGCGTAGCGCGGAAGCCATACGCCCCCCCGATGCGGAGCGACAGACGCCCCCGCGACCGCGGTTGGTCGGGAAGGCTTTTCGGATAGAGGTCGGACGGTGTGTGTGTGGACGGCTTCCCGTGGTGCCGCCGCTATCAAGCCGGAGGGTTTGAGAAACGACATTCGCGGAAGGACCGGCGCGGCCGGCGGACGCTCGCACGCGCGGCGCCCGACACTCAGCCGCTCGCTCGGCCTCCGTGGATCGTGGCTAGGTGGGATGGATGCCAAACCGGGTCGTCTCGGTCTCGCCGCAGTACGGTCGCGCCGGGGCCTGCGGGGCGGCGCGGGGAGCGCACGCTCACGCGGCGGCCGGGGCGCTAGAGTGCGACCCGCAGTGGGTAGGAACCGTCCACCCGACGTCGGACGAGCCGAGGCCGATGGAGGCCCTACCAAGGCGGGTCATGAGTGCCAGTCGGTCAGTTGGGTGAGGGGGTACTCGGAGGCCCGCCGGGAGCAGACGGGCGACCGGGGATGGGGGGCGTACGCGGGCGGGCGCCGGGAGAAGACGGCCCGTCCGGGGTCGAATCTCGGCCTGTGTTTTCGGAGCCGGCCGGGCATCACGCTCCCTCCTTGGATGGACAACATTCGTAGTTGACACTTTGTGTCATTTTATCCGAGCGGGCGGGCGCCTCGAGAGGCGGACCGTCCGGGGCGACTCTCGGCCTGTGTTTTCGGAGCCGGCCGGGCCTCACGCTCCCTCCTTGGATGGACAACATTCGTAGTTGACACTTTGTGTCATTTTATCCGAGCAGACGGGCGCCGCGAGGCGGACCGTCCGGGGCGACTCTCGGCCTGTGTTTTCGGAGCCGGCCGGGCATCACGCTCCCTCCTTGGATGGACAACATTCGTAGTTGACACTTTGTGTCATTTTATCCGAGCAGACGGGCGCCGCGAGGCGACCGTCCGGGGCGACTCTCGGCCTGTGTTTAAGGAGCCGGCCGGGCATCACGCTCCTTCCTTGGATGGACAACATTCGTAGTTGACACTTTGTGTCATTTTATCCGAGCGGGCGGGCGCCGCGAGGCGGACCGTCCGGGGCGACTCTCGGCCTGTGTTTAAGGAGCCGGCCGGGCATCACGCTCCTTCCTTGGATGGACAACATTCGCAGTTGACACTTTGTGTCATTTTATCCGAGCAGACGGGCGCCGCGAGGCGGACCGTCCGGGGCGACTCTCGGCCTGTGTTTTCGGAGCCGGCCGGGCATCACGCTCCCTCCTTGGATGGACAACATTCGTAGTTGACACTTTGTGTCATTTTATCCGAGCAGACGGGCGCCGCGAGGCGACCGTCCGGGGCGACTCTCGGCCTGTGTTTAAGGAGCCGGCCGGGCATCACGCTCCTTCCTTGGATGGACAACATTCGTAGTTGACACTTTGTGTCATTTTATCCGAGCGGGCGGGCGCCGCGAGGCGGACCGTCCGGGGCGACTCTCGGCCTGTGTTTAAGGAGCCGGCCGGGCATCACGCTCCTTCCTTGGATGGACAACATTCGCAGTTGACACTTTGTGTCATTTTATCCGAGCAGACGGGCGCCGCGAGGCGGACCGTCCGGGGCGACTCTCGGCCTGTGTTTTCGGAGCCGGCCGGGCATCACGCTCCCTCCTTGGATGGACAACATTCGTAGTTGACACTTTGTGTCATTTTATCCGAGCAGACGGGCGCCGCGAGGCGGACCGTCCGGGGCGACTCTCGGCCTGTGTTTAAGGAGCCGGCCGGGCATCACGCTCCTTCCTTGGATGGACAACATTCGCAGTTGACACTTTGTGTCATTTTGTTCGGCCTGTGTTTAAGGAGGCGGCCGTCCTCCACTCGGTCCGTGTTTAAGGAGCGACACTCGCGCTCCGGTTCGGCCTGTATTTAGGGAGGCGGCCGTCCTCCGCTTGGTCTGTGTTAAGGGCGACACTCTGTCCATGTTTGAGGAGCCTGGCCCTGACGCTCCTCTCCGGCCTGTGTTTAAGGAGGCGGCCGTCCTCCCCTTGGTCCGTGTTAAGGGCGACACTCGGTCCATGTTTGAGGAGCCTGGCCCTGACGCTCCTCTCCGGCCTGTGTTTAAGGAGGCGGCCGTCCTCCCCTTGGTCCGTGTTAAGGGCGACACTCGGTCCATGTTTGAGGAGCCTGGCCCTGACGCTCCTCTCCGGCCTGTGTTTAAGGAGGCGGCCGTCCTCCCCTTGGTCTGTGTTAAGGGCGACACTCGGTCCATGTTTGAGGAGCCTGGCCCTGACGCTCCTCTCCGGCCTGTGTTTAAGGAGGCGGCCGTCCTCCCCTTGGTCCGTGTTAAGGGCGACACTCGGTCCATGTTTGAGGAGCCTGGCCCTGACGCTCCTCTCCGGCCTGTGTTTAAGGAGGCGGCCGTCCTCCCCTTGGTCCGTGTTAAGGGCGACACTCGGTCCATGTTTGAGGAGCCTGGCCCTGACGCTCCTCTCCGGCCTGTGTTTAAGGAGGCGGCCGTCCTCCCCTTGGTCTGTGTTAAGGGCGACACTCGGTCCATGTTTGAGGAGCCTGGCCCTGACGCTCCTCTCCGGCCTGTGTTTAAGGAGGCGGCCGTCCTCCCCTTGGTCTGTGTTAAGGGCGACACTCGGTCCATGTTTGAGGAGCCTGGCCCTGACGCTCCTCTCCGGCCTGTGTTTAAGGAGGCGGCCGTCCTCCCCTTGGTCTGTGTTAAGGGCGACACTCTGTCCATGTTTGAGGAGCCTGGCCCTGACGCTCCTCTCCGGCCTGTGTTTAAGGAGGCGGCCGTCCTCCCCTTGGTCTGTGTTAAGGGCGACACTCGGTCCGTGTTTAAGGAGCGGCCCTCGCGCTCCGGTTCGGCCTGTATTTAGGGAGGCGGCCGTCCTCCGCTTGGTCTGTGTTAAGGGCGACACTCGGTCCGTGTTTAAGGAGCCGGCCCTGACGCTCCTCTTCGGCCTGTGTTTAAGGAGGCGGCCGTCCTCCACTTCCTTCCATGCACCACCACATTCGCAGTTGACACTTTGCCATTTTTTCAGAGAGGTGACACTTAGTCGTTTTTTCGAAAGTTGACACTTAGTCGTTTTTTCGAAAGTTGACACTTTGCCGTTTTTTCAGAGAGGCGACACTTAGTCGTTTTTTCGAAAGTTGACACTTAGCCGTTTTTTCGAAAGTTGACACTTAGCCGTTTTTTCGAAAGTTGACACTTAGCCGTTTTTTCGAAAGTTGACACTTAGTCACTTTTTCGCCACAGTGACACCTCCAGCGCGTGCCACGGCGCTTTTCAGGTCTTCTATCCGACCTTGTGCTGTCGAGGACGGCGTGTCCGACGCCGTGGGGAGACCAGCACCATCTCCTCCATACTCGTAAACGGGGTGCTTTGGAAAACGGGGGGAAAGTCGATGAGTACACTGACTACTGGGACCATTTCATTGTACTCTGGCGCACCTGAAGACCAAAAAAGGTACTGCACCTTAGCCCGGGTACCTCACCCCCTGGTACCTCGAGGAGAACTTAGAAAAATTTCGACAAATTTTTGGTGAGCTCCAGGGAGAGAGGCTGATTTTTCGCTTTTTGAGGCCGACCGCCGAACCGGCGCGGGGCGGACTCACAAGCCCCGCAGAGCCGTGGGCACTTAGTCGTTTTTTCAGAGAGGCGACACTTAGTCGTTTTTTCAGAGGCGACACTTAGTCGTTTTTTCGAAAGTTGACACTTAGCCGTTTTTTCGAAAGTCGACACTTAGCCGTTTTTTTGGAAAGTTGACACTTAGTCGTTTTTTCGAAAGTTGACACTTAGTCGTTTTTTCGCCACAATTGGCTCTGAGCTCCAGGGGGAGAGCCTGGTTTTGCCTTATTTCAGGCCGGCTGGGGAACCGGCGCGGGTCGGATGCACGAGCCCGGCAGAGCCGTGGGCACTTAGAAAATTTTCGCCGATTAAGCTGGGACCTCCAGGCGGAGACCGGCATTCCTCGTCCTCGGGGTTCGACCCAGGAACCGGCGCTGGGCAGACGCCGTAGCCACGCAGAGCCGTGGGCACTTAGAAAATATTCGCCAAGTTGGCTCTGAGCTCCAGGCGGAGAGGCTGGTTTTGCCTTATTTCAGGCCGGCTGGGGAACCGGCGCGGGTCGGATGCACGAGCCCGCAGAGCCGTGGGCACTTTGCCATTTTCTCAGAGTCGACACTTAGTCGTTTTTTCAGAGAGGCGACACTCTGTCGTTTTTTCGAAAGTTGACACTTTGCCGTTTTTTCAGAGAGGCGACACTTAGCCGTTTTTTCGAAAGTTGACACTTAGCCGTTTTTTCGAAAGTCGACACTTAGCCGTTTTTTCAGAGATGTGACACTTTGCCGTTTTTTCGAAAGTCGACACTTAGCCGTTTTTTCAGAGATGTGACACTTAGAAACTTTTTGCCAAGTTGGCTGTGAGCTCCAGGAGGAGACCGTTATTTTTCGTCATTCGAGGCCGACTGCGGAACCGGCGCTGGGCGGACGCCAAAGCTCGGCAGGGCCGTGGGCACTTAGAAACTTTTTGCCAAGTTGGCTGTGAGCTCCAGGAGGAGACCGTTATTTTTCGTCATTCGAGGCCGACTGCGGAACCGGCGCTGGGCGGACGCCAAAGCTCGGCAGGGCCGTGGGCACTTAGAAACTTTTTGCCAAGTTGGCTGTGAGCTCCAGGAGGAGACCGTTATTTTTCGTCATTCGAGGCCGACTGCGGAACCGGCGCTGAGCGGACCCAAAGCTCGGCAGGGCCGTGGGCACTTAGAAACTTTTTGCCAAGTTGGCTGTGAGCTCCAGGAGGAGACCGTCATTTTTCGTCATTCGAGGCCGACTGCGGAACCGGCGCTGGGCGGACGCCAAAGCTCGGCAGGGCCGTGGGCACTTAGAAACTTTTTGCCAAGTTGGCTGTGAGCTCCAGGAGGAGACCGTTATTTTTCGTCATTCGAGGCCGACTGCGGAACCGGCGCTGGGCGGACGCCAAAGCTCGGCAGGGCCGTGGGCACTTAGAAACTTTTTGCCAAGTTGGCTGTGAGCTCCAGGAGGAGACCGTTATTTTTCGTCATTCGAGGCCGACTGCGGAACCGGCGCTGGGCGGACGCCAAAGCTCGGCAGGGCCGTGGGCACTTAGAAACTTTTTGCCAAGTTGGCTGTGAGCTCCAGGAGGAGACCGTTATTTTTCGTCATTCGAGGCCGACTGCGGAACCGGCGCTGAGCGGACGCAAAAGCTCGGCAGGGCCGTGGGCACTTAGAAACTTTTTGCCAAGTTGGCTGTGAGCTCCAGGAGGAGACCGTTATTTTTCGTCATTCGAGGCCGACTGCGGAACCGGCGCTGGGCGGACGCCAAAGCTCGGCAGGGCCGTGGGCACTTAGAAACTTTTTGCCAAGTTGGCTGTGAGCTCCAGGAGGAGACCGTTATTTTTCGTCATTCGAGGCCGACTGCGGAACCGGCGCTGGGCGGACGCCAAAGCTCGGCAGGGCCGTGGGCACTTAGAAACTTTTTGCCAAGTTGGCTGTGAGCTCCAGGAGGAGACCGTTATTTTTCGTCATTCGAGGCCGACTGCGGAACCGGCGCTGGGCGGACGCCAAAGCTCGGCAGGGCCGTGGGCACTTAGAAACTTTTTGCCAAGTTGGCTGTGAGCTCCAGGAGGAGACCGTTATTTTTCGTCATTCGAGGCCGACTGCGGAACCGGCGCTGGGCGGACGCCAAAGCTCGGCAGGGCCGTGGGCACTTAGAAACTTTTTGCCAAGTTGGCTGTGAGCTCCAGGAGGAGACCGTTATTTTTCGTCATTCGAGGCCGACTGCGGAACCGGCGCTGGGCGGACGCCAAAGCTCGGCAGGGCCGTGGGCACTTAGAAACTTTTTGCCAAGTTGGCTGTGAGCTCCAGGAGGAGACCGTTATTTTTCGTCATTCGAGGCCGACTGCGGAACCGGCGCTGGGCGGACGCCAAAGCTCGGCAGGGCCGTGGGCACTTAGAAACTTTTTGCCAAGTTGGCTGTGAGCTCCAGGAGGAGACCGTTATTTTTCGTCATTCGAGGCCGACTGCGGAACCGGCGCTGGGCGGACGCCAAAGCTCGGCAGGGCCGTGGGCACTTAGAAACTTTTTGCCAAGTTGGCTGTGAGCTCCAGGAGGAGACCGTTATTTTTCGTCATTCGAGGCCGACTGCGGAACCGGCGCTGGGCGGACGCCAAAGCTCGGCAGGGCCGTGGGCACTTAGAAACTTTTTGCCAAGTTGGCTGTGAGCTCCAGGAGGAGACCGTTATTTTTCGTCATTCGAGGCCGACTGCGGAACCGGCGCTGGGCGGACGCCAAAGCTCGGCAGGGCCGTGGGCACTTAGAAACTTTTTGCCAAGTTGGCTGTGAGCTCCAGGAGGAGACCGTTATTTTTCGTCATTCTAGGCCGACTGCGGAACCGGCGCTGGGCGGACGCCAAAGCTCGGCAGGGCCGTGGGCACTTAGAAACTTTTTGCCAAGTTGGCTGTGAGCTCCAGGAGGAGACCGTTATTTTTCGTCATTCGAGGCCGACTGCGGAACCGGCGCTGGGCGGACGCCAAAGCTCGGCAGGGCCGTGGGCACTTAGAAACTTTTTGCCAAGTTGGCTGTGAGCTCCAGGAGGAGACCGTTATTTTTCGTCATTCGAGGCCGACTGCGGAACCGGCGCTGGGCGGACGCCAAAGCTCGGCAGGGCCGTGGGCACTTAGAAACTTTTTGCCAAGTTGGCTGTGAGCTCCAGGAGGAGACCGTTATTTTTCGTCATTCTAGGCCGGCTGCAGAACCGGCGCGGGTCGGATGCACGAGCCCGCAGAGCCGTGGGCACTTTGCCACTTTTTCGCCACAATTGGCTGTGAGCTCCAGGAGGAGACCGTTATTTTTCGTCATTCTAGGCCGGTTGCAGAACCGGCGCGGCTCGGATGCACGAGCCCGCAGAGCCGTGGGCACTTAGAAAATTTTCAGAGAGGCGACACTTTGCCATTTTTTCAGAGAGGTGACACTTAGTCGTTTTTTCGAAAGTTGACACTTAGCCGTTTTTTCGAAAGTTGACACTTAGTCGTTTTTTCGAAAGTTGACACTTAGTCGTTTTTTCGCCAAAGTGCCCACCTCCAGCGCGTGCCACGGCGCTTTCCAGGTCTTCTATCCGACCTTGTGCTGTCGAGGACGGCGTGTCCGACGCCGTGGGGAGACCAGCACCATCTCCTCCATACTCGTAAACGAGGTGCTTTGGAAAACGGGGGGAAAGTCGATGAGTACACTGACTACTGGGACCATTTCATTGTACTCTGGCGCACCTGAAGACCAAAAAAGGTACTGCACCTTAGCCCGGGTACCTCACCCCCTGGTACCTCGAGGAGAACTTAGAAAAATTTCGACAAATTTTTGGTGAGCTCCAGGGAGAGAGGCTGATTTTTTGCTTTTTGAGGCCGACCGCCGAACCGGCGCGGGGCGGACTCACAAGCCCCGCAGAGCCGTGGGCACTTAGTCGTTTTTTCGAAAGTTGACACTTAGCCGTTTTTTCGAAAGTTGACACTTAGCCGTTTTTTCGAAAGTCGACACTTAGCCGTTTTTTCGAAAGTTGACACTTAGTCGTTTTTTCGCCGATTTTGCTGGGACCTCCAGGCGAGGACCGGCGTTTTTCGTCTTCCGGGTCCGACCCGGGAACCAGCGCCGAGCGGACACATTCGCTCGCTAGTGCCGTTGGCACTTAGAAAATTTTTCGTTTGTCATGAGCTCCGGGCGGAGACCGGCGTTTTTCGTCTTCCGGGTTCGACCCGGGAACCAGCGCCGAGCGGACACATTCGCTCGCTAGTGCCGTTGGCACTTAGAAAATTTTTCGTTTGTCATGAGCTCCGGGCGGAGACCGGCGTTTTTCGTCTTCCGGGTTCGACCCGGGAACCAGCGCCGAGCGGACACATTCGCTCGCTAGTGCCGTTGGCACTTAGAAAATTTTTCGTTTGTCATGAGCTCCGGGCGGAGACCGGCGTTTTTCGTCTTCCGGGTCCGACCCGGGAACCAGCGCCGAGCGGACACATTCGCTCGCTAGTGCCGTTGGCACTTAGAAAATTTTTCGTTTGTCATGAGCTCCGGGCGGAGACCGGCGTTTTTCGTCTTCCGGGTTCGACCCGGGAACCAGCGCCGAGCGGACACATTCGCTCGCTAGTGCCGTTGGCACTTAGAAAATTTTTCGTTTGTCATGAGCTCCGGGCGGAGACCGGCGTTTTTCGTCTTCCGGGTCCGACCCGGGAACCAGCGCCGAGCGGACACATTCGCTCGCTAGTGCCGTTGGCACTTAGAAAATTTTTCGTTTGTCATGAGCTCCGGGCGGAGAGCGGCGTTTTTCGTCTTCCGGGTTCGACCCGGGAACCAGCGCCGAGCGGACACATTCGCTCGCTAGTGCCGTTGGCACTTAGAAAATTTTTCGTTTGTCATGAGCTCCGGGCGAGGACCGGCGTTTTTCGTCTTCCGGGTTCGACCCGGGAACCAGCGCCGAGCGGACACATTCGCTCGCTAGTGCCGTTGGCACTTAGAAAATTTTTCGTTTGTCATGAGCTCCGGGCGGAGACCGGCATTTTTCGTCATTCGAGGCCGACGGGGGAACCAGCCGGAGCGGACACGTTTGCTCGGAAGAGCCGTTGGCACTTAGAAAAAATTCCGTGTCTCGTGAGCTCCAGGGGGGACAGGCTGGTTTTATTCATCCGTAGCCGACATGGGAACCAGCGCGGAGCGGATTGGTGTTGCGCTGCCATATACCTCATCTCTCTCAGGAGTCCCCCCCTTATACGTGCCGATGGTGTTTTGGAAAACGGGGGGTAACTGGATGAGTACACTGACTAGGGGGACCAGTACACTAGCGAGTGGGACCAGTACACTGACTAGTGGGACCAACACACTATGAGCGCCTGGTACCTAAAATGGAAGTATAGAGGCCGAATTTCGGGCAAGATCACGCCGGGTTAGGCTTCCAGGACCTCGGCGAAGCAATTTTAACGGGTCGCCCGGTTCTTTTTTGAACCAGCCCGGTTCTTTTTTTTATCCAGCCCGGTTCTTTTTACACTTCCAGCTGGAGCTCGGGAGCGGCTTTTTGCACAAGATCACGCCGTGTTAGGCTTCCAGGACCTCGGCTAAGCAATTTTAACGGGTCGCCCGGTTCTTTTTTGATCCAGCCCGGTTCTTTTTTTTATCCAGCCTGGTTCTTTTTACACTTCCAGCTGGAGCTCGGGAGCGGCTTTTTGCACAAGATCACGCCGTGCTAGGCTTCCAGGACCTCGGCTAAGCAATTTTAACGGGTCGCCCGGTTCTTTTTTGATCCAGCCCGGTTCTTTTTTTTATCCAGCCTGGTTCTTTTTACACTTCCAGCTGGAGCTCGGGAGCGGCTTTTTGCACAAGAACACGCCGTGTTAGGCTTCCAGGACCTCGGCTAAGCAATTTTAACGGGTCGCCCGGTTCTTTTTTGATCCAGCCCGGTTCTTTTTTTTATCCAGCCTGGTTCTTTTTACACTTCCAGCTGGAGCTCGGGAGCGGCTTTTTGCACAAGAACACGCCGTGTTAGGCTTCCAGGACCTCGGCTAAGCAATTTTAACGGGTCGCCCGGTTCTTTTTTGATCCAGCCCGGTTCTTTTTTTTATCCAGCCTGGTTCTTTTTACACTTCCAGCTGGAGCTCGGGAGCGGCTTTTTGCACAAGATCACGCCGTGTTAGGCTTCCAGGACCTCGGCTAAGCAATTTTAACGGGTCGCCCGGTTCTTTTTTGATCCAGCCCGGTTCTTTTTTTTTATCCAGCCTGGTTCTTTTTACACTTCCAGCTGGAGCTCGGGAGCGGCTTTTTGCACAAGAACACGCCGTGTTAGGCTTCCAGGACCTCGGCTAAGCAATTTTAACGGGTCGCCCGGTTCTTTTTTGATCCAGCCCGGTTCTTTTTTTTATCCAGCCTGGTTCTTTTTACACTTCCAGCTGGAGCTCGGGAGCGGCTTTTTGCACAAGATCACGCCGTGTTAGGCTTCCAGGACCTCGGCTAAGCAATTTTAACGGGTCGCCCGGTTCTTTTTTTTATCCAGCCCGGTTCTTTTTTTATCCAGCCCGGTTCTTTTTACACTTCCAGCTGGAGCTCGGGAGCGGCTTTTTGCACAAGATCACGCCGTGTTAGGCTTCCAGGACCTCGGCTAAGCAATTTTAACGGGTCGCCCGGTTCTTTTTTGATCCAGCCCGGTTCTTTTTTTTTATCCAGCCTGGTTCTTTTTACACTTCCAGCTGGAGCTCGGGAGCGGCTTTTTGCACAAGAACACGCCGTGTTAGGCTTCCAGGACCTCGGCTAAGCAATTTTAACGGGTCGCCCGGTTCTTTTTTGATCCAGCCCGGTTCTTTTTTTTATCCAGCCTGGTTCTTTTTACACTTCCAGCTGGAGCTCGGGAGCGGCTTTTTGCACAAGATCACGCCGTGTTAGGCTTCCAGGACCTCGGCTAAGCAATTTTAACGGGTCGCCCGGTTCTTTTTTTTATCCAGCCCGGTTCTTTTTTTATCCAGCCCGGTTCTTTTTACACTTCCAGCTGGAGCTCGGGAGCGGCTTTTTGCACAAGATCACGCCGTGTTAGGCTTCCAGGACCTCGGCTAAGCAATTTTAACGGGTCGCCCGGTTCTTTTTTGATCCAGCCCGGTTCTTTTTTTTATCCAGCCTGGTTCTTTTTACACTTCCAGCTGGAGCTCGGGAGCGGCTTTTTGCACAAGAACACGCCGTGTTAGGCTTCCAGGACCTCGGCTAAGCAATTTTAACGGGTCGCCCGGTTCTTTTTTGATCCAGCCCGGTTCTTTTTTTTATCCAGCCTGGTTCTTTTTACACTTCCAGCTGGAGCTCGGGAGCGGCTTTTTGCACAAGAACACGCCGTGTTAGGCTTCCAGGACCTCGGCTAAGCAATTTTAACGGGTCGCCCGGTTCTTTTTTGATCCAGCCCGGTTCTTTTTTTTATCCAGCCTGGTTCTTTTTACACTTCCAGCTGGAGCTCGGGAGCGGCTTTTTGCACAAGATCACGCCGTGTTAGGCTTCCAGGACCTCGGCTAAGCAATTTTAACGGGTCGCCCGGTTCTTTTTTGATCCAGCCCGGTTCTTTTTTTTTATCCAGCCTGGTTCTTTTTACACTTCCAGCTGGAGCTCGGGAGCGGCTTTTTGCACAAGAACACGCCGTGTTAGGCTTCCAGGACCTCGGCTAAGCAATTTTAACGGGTCGCCCGGTTCTTTTTTGATCCAGCCCGGTTCTTTTTTTTATCCAGCCTGGTTCTTTTTACACTTCCAGCTGGAGCTCGGGAGCGGCTTTTTGCACAAGATCACGCCGTGTTAGGCTTCCAGGACCTCGGCTAAGCAATTTTAACGGGTCGCCCGGTTCTTTTTTTTATCCAGCCCGGTTCTTTTTTTATCCAGCCCGGTTCTTTTTACACTTCCAGCTGGAGCTCGGGAGCGGCTTTTTGCACAAGATCACGCCGTGTTAGGCTTCCAGGACCTCGGCTAAGCAATTTTAACGGGTCGCCCGGTTCTTTTTTGATCCAGCCCGGTTCTTTTTTTTTATCCAGCCTGGTTCTTTTTACACTTCCAGCTGGAGCTCGGGAGCGGCTTTTTGCACAAGAACACGCCGTGTTAGGCTTCCAGGACCTCGGCTAAGCAATTTTAACGGGTCGCCCGGTTCTTTTTTGATCCAGCCCGGTTCTTTTTTTTATCCAGCCTGGTTCTTTTTACACTTCCAGCTGGAGCTCGGGAGCGGCTTTTTGCACAAGATCACGCCGTGTTAGGCTTCCAGGACCTCGGCTAAGCAATTTTAACGGGTCGCCCGGTTCTTTTTTTTATCCAGCCCGGTTCTTTTTTTATCCAGCCCGGTTCTTTTTACACTTCCAGCTGGAGCTCGGGAGCGGCTTTTTGCACAAGATCACGCCGTGTTAGGCTTCCAGGACCTCGGCTAAGCAATTTTAACGGGTCGCCCGGTTCTTTTTTGATCCAGCCCGGTTCTTTTTCCACTTCCAGCTGGAGCTCAGCAGCGGCTTTTTGCACAAGATCACGCCGGGTTAGGCTTCCAGGACCTCGGCTAAGCACTTCTAACGGGTCGCCCGGTTCTTTTTTTGAACCAGCCCGGTTCTTTTTACACTTCCAGCTGGAGCTCAGCAGCGGCTTTTTGCACAAGATCACGCCGGGTTAGGGTTCCAGGACCTCGGCTAAGCACTTCTAACGGGTCGCCCGGTTCTTTTTTTGAACCAGCCCGGTTCTTTTTACACTTCCAGCTGGAGCTCGGGAGCGGCTTTTTGCACAAGAACACGCCGTGTTAGGCTTCCAGGACCTCGGCTAAGCAATTTTAACGGGTCGCCCGGTTCTTTTTTGATCCAGCCCGGTTCTTTTTCCACTTCCAGCTGGAGCTCAGCAGCGGCTTTTTGCACAAGATCACGCCGGGTTAGGCTTCCAGGACCTCGGCTAAGCACTTCTAACGGGTCGCCCGGTTCTTTTTTTGAACCAGCCCGGTTCTTTTTACACTTCCAGCTGGAGCTCAGCAGCGGCTTTTTGCACAAGATCACGCCGGGTTAGGGTTCCAGGACCTCGGCTAAGCACTTCTAACGGGTCGCCCGGTTCTTTTTTTGAACCAGCCCGGTTCTTTTTACACTTCCAGCTGGAGCTCGGGAGCGGCTTTTTGCACAAGAACACGCCGTGTTAGGCTTCCAGGACCTCGGCTAAGCAATTTTAACGGGTCGCCCGGTTCTTTTTTGATCCAGCCCGGTTCTTTTTCCACTTCCAGCTGGAGCTCAGCAGCGGCTTTTTGCACAAGATCACGCCGGGTTAGGCTTCCAGGACCTCGGCTAAGCACTTCTAACGGGTCGCCCGGTTCTTTTTTTGAACCAGCCCGGTTCTTTTTACACTTCCAGCTGGAGCTCAGCAGCGGCTTTTTGCACAAGATCACGCCGGGTTAGGGTTCCAGGACCTCGGCTAAGCACTTCTAACGGGTCGCCCGGTTCTTTTTTTGAACCAGCCCGGTTCTTTTTACACTTCCAGCTGGAGCTCGGGAGCGGCTTTTTGCACAAGAACACGCCGTGTTAGGCTTCCAGGACCTCGGCTAAGCAATTTTAACGGGTCGCCCGGTTCTTTTTTGATCCAGCCCGGTTCTTTTTCCACTTCCAGCTGGAGCTCAGCAGCGGCTTTTTGCACAAGATCACGCCGGGTTAGGCTTCCAGGACCTCGGCTAAGCACTTCTAACGGGTCGCCCGGTTCTTTTTTTGAACCAGCCCGGTTCTTTTTACACTTCCAGCTGGAGCTCAGCAGCGGCTTTTTGCACAAGATCACGCCGGGTTAGGGTTCCAGGACCTCGGCTAAGCACTTCTAACGGGTCGCCCGGTTCTTTTTTTGAACCAGCCTGGTTCTTTTTTTGATCCAGCCCGGTTCTTTTTACACTTCCAGCTGGAGCTCAGCAGCGGCTTTTTGCACAAGATCACGCCGGGTTAGGCTTCCAGGACCTCGGCTAAGCACTTCTAACGGGCCCTGGTCCACCCCTGCCAGCGCATTTCAAAACTTGGCATTAATTTCGACCTAAGAGACGAAGTCTGATTTTTTTCTACCACTTGGGCGGCCTTTTTGCACCCAGAACACCCGCACCGGCACCATAAATTCGAAGGGTGCCGAGTGCGTCGGCGCAGATTCTGCGACGGAGTGACACTTCCCTCTTGTGGACATTCGGCGGTAGGTGAAATGCGCACTCGGTCTTCTCTTTTCTTTTCCTTCCAGTGAAACTTTGGCAACATTCTGCGAGCTGCTGGCTTCCAGAACCTCGGCCAAGCAGGTGGAGGATTTTTTTCCACTTCCAGCTGGAGGTGAGGAGGGACTTTTTGGGCAAGATCACGCCGACTTAGCAAGCAAGGTGGAAGTGCCAGCATGCTCCGTGGCTGGAAGTGTGGATGTGCCAGCACCCTCCCTGCCTATGGAAGTGTGGAGCTCCAGCACCCTCCCTGCCTATGGAAGTGTGGAGCTCCAGCACCCTCCCTGCCTATGGAAGTGTGGAGCTCCAGCACCCTCCCTGCCTATGGAAGTGTGGAGCTCCAGCACCCTCCCTGCCTATGGAAGTGTGGAGCTCCAGCACCCTCCCTGCCTATGGAAGTGTGGAGCTCCAGCACCCTCCCTGCCTATGGAAGTGTGGAGCTCCAGCACCCTCCCTGCCTATGGAAGTGTGGAGCTCCAGCACCCTCCCTGCCTATGGAAGTGTGGAGCTCCAGCACCCTCCCTGCCTATGGAAGTGTGGAGCTCCAGCACCCTCCCTGCCTAGGGAAGTGTGGAGCTCCAGCACCGTGCCTATGGAAGTGTGGAGCTCCAGCACCCTCCCTGCCTATGGAAGTGTGGAGCTCCAGCACCCTCCCTGCCTATGGAAGTGTGGAGCTCCAGCACCCTCCCTGCCTATGGAAGTGTGGAGCTCCAGCACCCTCCCTGCCTATGGAAGTGTGGAGCTCCAGCACCCTCCCTGCCTATGGAAGTGTGGAGCTCCAGCACCCTCCCTGCCTATGGAAGTGTGGAGCTCCAGCACCCTCCCTGCCTATGGAAGTGTGGAGCTCCAGCACCCTCCCTGCCTATGGAAGTGTGGAGCTCCAGCACCCTCCCTGCCTATGGAAGTGTGGAGCTCCAGCACCCTCCCTGCCTAGGGAAGTGTGGAGCTCCAGCACCGTGCCTATGGAAGTGTGGAGCTCCAGCACCCTCCCTGCCTATGGAAGTGTGGAGCTCCAGCACCGTGCCTATGGAAGTGTGGAGCTCCAGCACCCTCCCTGCCTATGGAAGTGTGGAGCTCCAGCACCCTCCCTGCCTATGGAAGTGTGGAGCTCCAGCACCCTCCCTGCCTATGGAAGTGTGGAGCTCCAGCACCCTCCCTGCCTATGGAAGTGTGGAGCTCCAGCACCCTCCCTGCCTATGGAAGTGTGGAGCTCCAGCACCCTCCCTGCCTATGGAAGTGTGGAGCTCCAGCACCCTCCCTGCCTATGGAAGTGTGGAGCTCCAGCACCCTCCCTGCCTATGGAAGTGTGGAGCTCCAGCACCCTCCCTGCCTAGGGAAGTGTGGAGCTCCAGCACCCTCCCTGCCTATGGAAGTGTGGAGCTCCAGCACCCTCCCTGCCTATGGAAGTGTGGAGCTCCAGCACCCTCCCTGCCTATGGAAGTGTGGAGCTCCAGCACCCTCCCTGCCTATGGAAGTGTGGAGCTCCAGCACCCTCCCTGCCTATGGAAGTGTGGAGCTCCAGCACCCTCCCTGCCTATGGAAGTGTGGAGCTCCAGCACCCTCCCTGCCTATGGAAGTGTGGAGCTCCAGCACCCTCCCTGCCTATGGAAGTGTGGAGCTCCAGCACCCTCCCTGCCTATGGAAGTGTGGAGCTCCAGCACCCTCCCTGCCTATGGAAGTGTGGAGCTCCAGCACCCTCCCTGCCTATGGAAGTGTGGAGCTCCAGCACCCTCCCTGCCTATGGAAGTGTGGAGCTCCAGCACCCTCCCTGCCTATGGAAGTGTGGAGCTCCAGCACCCTCCCTGCCTATGGAAGTGTGGAGCTCCAGCACCCTCCCTGCCTATGGAAGTGTGGAGCTCCAGCACCCTCCCTGCCTATGGAAGTGTGGAGCTCCAGCACCCTCCCTGCCTATGGAAGTGTGGAGCTCCAGCACCCTCCCTGCCTATGGAAGTGTGGAGCTCCAGCACCCTCCCTGCCTATGGAAGTGTGGAGCTCCAGCACCCTCCCTGCCTATGGAAGTGTGGAGCTCCAGCACCCTCCCTGCCTATGGAAGTGTGGAGCTCCAGCACCCTCCCTGCCTATGGAAGTGTGGAGCTCCAGCACCCTCCCTGCCTATGGAAGTGTGGAGCTCCAGCACCCTCCCTGCCTATGGAAGTGTGGAGCTCCAGCACCCTCCCTGCCTATGGAAGTGTGGGGCTCCAGCACCCTCCCTGCCTATGGAAGTGTGGAGCTCCAGCACCCTCCCTGCCTATGGAAGTGTGGAGCTCCAGCACCCTCCCTGCCTATGGAAGTGTGGAGCTCCAGCACCCTCCCTGCCTATGGAAGTGTGGAGCTCCAGCACCCTCCCTGCCTATGGAAGTGTGGAGCTCCAGCACCCTCCCTGCCTATGGAAGTGTGGAGCTCCAGCACCCTCCCTGCCTATGGAAGTGTGGAGCTCCAGCACCCTCCCTGCCTATGGAAGTGTGGAGCTCCAGCACCCTCCCTGCCTATGGAAGTGTGGAGCTCCAGCACCCTCCCTGCCTATGGAAGTGTGGAGCTCCAGCACCCTCCCTGCCTATGGAAGTGTGGAGCTCCAGCACCCTCCCTGCCTATGGAAGTGTGGAGCTCCAGCACCGTGCCTATGGAAGTGTGGAGCTCCAGCACCCTCCCTGCCTATGGAAGTGTGGAGCTCCAGCACCGTGCCTATGGAAGTGTGGAGCTCCAGCACCCTCCCTGCCTATGGAAGTGTGGAGCTCCAGCACCCTCCCTGCCTATGGAAGTGTGGAGCTCCAGCACCCTCCCTGCCTATGGAAGTGTGGAGCTCCAGCACCCTCCCTGCCTATGGAAGTGTGGAGCTCCAGCACCCTCCCTGCCTATGGAAGTGTGGAGCTCCAGCACCCTCCCTGCCTATGGAAGTGTGGAGCTCCAGCACCCTCCCTGCCTATGGAAGTGTGGAGCTCCAGCACCCTCCCTGCCTATGGAAGTGTGGAGCTCCAGCACCCTCCCTGCCTATGGAAGTGTGGAGCTCCAGCACCCTCCCTGCCTATGGAAGTGTGGAGCTCCAGCACCCTCCCTGCCTATGGAAGTGTGGAGCTCCAGCACCCTCCCTGCCTATGGAAGTGTGGAGCTCCAGCACCCTCCCTGCCTATGGAAGTGTGGAGCTCCAGCACCCTCCCTGCCTATGGAAGTGTGGAGCTCCAGCACCCTCCCTGCCTATGGAAGTGTGGAGCTCCAGCACCCTCCCTGCCTATGGAAGTGTGGAGCTCCAGCACCCTCCCTGCCTATGGAAGTGTGGAGCTCCAGCACCCTCCGTGCCTAAGGAAGTGTGGAGCTCCAGCACCCTCCGTGCCTATGGAAGAGCCACCTCCGCGGGCATGCTGCTCAACCACGCCGGCCCAGAGTTCCAGCCGCTCGGCTACACTCTCTCACAAGCCCCGCCTGGAGCTCCCCAGCCCGCCCCTGGTACCTCAACTACCGAGGCCAGCCGCTCGACCAGGCCGGCCCAGAGTTCCAGCCGCTCGGATAAGCTCTGTCACTCTCCCGCTAAGCAGCCACCGGTAACGGGGAAATGTCGCCGCCTTGTGGACACGCCGTTGTAAATGAATGGGCTTTCGCACTTAGTGCAATTTTCGCCAGCTCCGTGGCTGCAAGTATGGAGCTATGGAGCTATGGAGCCACCAGACAGGCTGGAGCTCTGGAGCTATGGAAGTATGGAGCTCTGGAGCTATGGAGCTATGGAGCTATGGAGCTCTGGGGCTATGGAGCTATGGAGCTATGGAGCTCTGGAGCTCTGGTGCTATGGAGCTCTGGAGCTCTGGTGCTATGGAGCTATGGAGCTATGGAGCTATGGAGCTATGGAGCTATGGAAGTCTGGAGCTATGGAAGTATGGAGCTATGGAAGTATGGAGCTATGGAGCTATGGAGCTATGGAGCTATGGAGCCACCAGCCAGCACCCTCCGTGGCTCAACCACGCCGGCCCAGAGTTCCAGCCGCTCGGCTTCACTCTCTCACAAGCCCCGCCTGGAGCTCCCCAGCCCGCCCCTGGTACCTCAACTACCGAGGCCAGCCGCTCGACCAGGCCGGCCCAGAGTTCCAGCCGCTCGGCTTCACTCTCTCACAAGACCCGCCTGGAGCTCCCCGGCCCACCCCTGGTACCTCAACTACCGAGGCCAGCCGTTCGACCACGCCGGCGCAGAGTTCCAGCCGCTCGGATAAGCTCTGTCACTCTCCTGCCGCGCAGCCACCGGTAACGGGGAAATGTCGCCGCCTTGTGGACACGCCCTTGTAAATGAATGGGCTTTCGCACTTAGTGCAATTTTCGCCAACTCTCTGACTGGAGCTATGGAAGTATGGAGCTATGGAGCCACCAGCCACCCAGGCTGGAGCTATGGAGCTCTGGTGCTATGGAGCTCTGGTGCTATGGAGCTATGGAGCTCTGGAGCTCTGGTGCTATGGAGCTATGGAGCTCTGGAAGTATGGAGCTATGGAGCTCTGGAGGTATGGAGCTATGGAGCCCTGGAGCCCTGGAGCTATGGAGCCCTGGAGCTATGGAGCCCTGGAGCCCTGGAGCTATGGAGCCCTGGAGCTATGGAGCCCTGGAGCCCTGGAGCTATGGAGCCCTGGAGCTATGGAGCTATGGAGCTCTGGTGCTATGGAGCTATGGAGCTCTGGTGCTATGGAGCTATGGAGCTCTGGTGCTATGGAGCTATGGAGCTCTGGTGCTATGGAGCTATGGAGCTCTGGTGCTATGGAGCTATGGAGCTGGTGCTATGGAGCTATGGAGCTCTGGTGCTATGGAGCTATGGAGCTCTGGTGCTATGGAGCTCTGGTGCTATGGAGCTATGGAGCTCTGGTGCTATGGAGCTATGGAGCTCTGGTGCTATGGAGCTATGGAGCTCTGGTGCTATGGAGCTCTGGTGCTATGGAGCTATGGAGCTCTGGTGCTATGGAGCTCTGGAGCTCTGGAGGTATGGAGCTATGGAGGTATGGAGCCACCAGCCAGCACCCTCCGTGGCTGGATCAATGGAAGTGTTTAGGTACCAGGCGGCCAAAGTGCCGAGGCCTCACGCTCGACCACGCCGGCGCAGAGTTCCAGCCGCTCGGATGAGCTCTGTCACTCTCCCGCCGCGCAGCCACCGGTAACGGGGAAATGTCGCCGCCTTGTGGACACGCCGTTGTAAATGAATGGGCTTTCGCACTTAGTGCAATTTTCGCCAACTCTCTGACTTAGAGCTATGGAAGTATGGAGCCACCAGCCACCCAGGCTGGAGCTATGGAGCTCTGGAGCTATGGAGCTCTGGTGCTATGGAGCTATGGAGCTCTGGTGCTATGGAGCTCTGGAGCTCTGGTGCTATGGAGCTATGGAGCTCTGGTGCTATGGAGCTATGGAGCTCTGGTGCTATGGAGCTATGGAGCTCTGGTGCTATGGAGCTCTGGTGCTATGGAGCTCTGGTGCTATGGAGCTATGGAGCTCTGGTGCTATGGAGCTCTGGAGCTATGGAGCTCTGGAGGTATGGAGCTCTGGAGGTATGGAGCTCTGGAGGTATGGAGCTATGGAGCCCTGGAGCTCTGGAGGTATGGAGCTATGGTGCTATGGAGCTCTGAAGCCATGGAGCTCTGGTGCTATGGAGCTATGGAGCTCTGGTGCTATGGAGCTATGGAGGTATGGAGCCACCAGCCAGCACCCTCCGTGGCTGGATCAATGGAAGTGTTTTAGGTACCAGGCAGCCAAAGGGCCGAGGCCTCACGCTCGACCACGCCGGCGCAGAGTTCCAGCCGCTCGGATAAGCTCTGTCACTCACCCGCCGCGCAGCCACCGGTAACGGGGAAATGTCGCCGCCTGGCGGACACGCCCTTGTAAATGAATGGGCTTTCGCACTTAGTGCAATTTTCGCCAACTCTCTGACTGGAGCTATGGAAGTATGGAGCTATGGAGCCACCAGCCACCCAGGCTGGAGCTATGGAGCTATGGAGCTCTGGAGGTATGGAGCTCTGGTGCTATGGAAGTATGGAGCTATGGAGCTATGGAGCTATGGAGCTATGGAGCCCTGGAGCCCTGGAGCTATGGAGCCCTGGAGCTATGGAGCTATGGAGCCCTGGAGCTATGGAGCTCTGGTGCTATGGAGCTATGGAGCTCTGGTGCTATGGAGCTATGGAGCTCTGGTGCTATGGAGCTATGGAGCTCTGGTGCTATGGAGCTATGGAGCTCTGGTGCTATGGAGCTATGGAGCTATGGAGCTATGGAGCTCTGGTGCTATGGAGCTATGGAGCTCTGGTGCTATGGAGCTATGGAGCTCTGGTGCTATGGAGCTATGGAGCTCTGGTGCTATGGAGCTATGGAGCTATGGAGCTCTGGTGCTATGGAGCTATGGAGCTCTGGTGCTATGGAGCTATGGAGCTCTGGTGCTATGGAGCTCTGGTGCTATGGAGCTATGGAGCTCTGGTGCTATGGAGCTATGGAGCTCTGGTGCTATGGAGCTCTGGTGCTATGGAGCTATGGAGCTCTGGTGCTATGGAGCCACCAGCCAGCACCCTCCGTGGCTGGATCAATGGAAGTGTTTTAGGTACCAGGCAGCCAAAGGGCCGGGGCCTCACGCTCGACCACGCCGGCGCAGAGTTCCAGCCGCTCGGATAAGCTCTGTCACTCACCCGCCGCGCAGCCACCGGTAACGGGGAAATGTCGCCGCCTTGTGGACACGCCGTTGTAAATGAATGGGCTTTCGCACTTAGTGCAATTTTCGCCAACTCTCTGACTGGAGCTATGGAAGTATGGAGCTATGGAGCCACCAGCCACCCAGGCTGGAGCTATGGAGCTCTGGAGGTATGGAGCTCTGGTGCTATGGAAGTATGGAGCTATGGAGCTATGGAGCTCTGGTGCTATGGAGCTATGGAGCTCTGGTGCTATGGAGCTATGGAGCTCTGGTGCTATGGAGCTATGGAGCTCTGGTGCTATGGAGCTATGGAGCTCTGGTGCTATGGAGTTCTGGTGCTATGGAGCTATGGAGCTCTGGTGCTATGGAGCTATGGAGCTCTGGTGCTATGGAGCTATGGAGCTCTGGTGCTATGGAGCTATGGAGCTCTGGTGCTATGGAGCTATGGAGCTCTGGTGCTATGGAGCTATGGAGCTCTGGTGCTATGGAGCTATGGAGCTCTGGTGCTATGGAGCTATGGAGCTATGGAGCCACCAGCCAGCACCCTCCGTGGCTGGATCAATGGAAGTGTTTTAGGTACCAGGCAGCCAAAGGGCCGAGGCCTCACGCTCGACCACGCCGGCGCAGAGTTCCAGCCGCTCGGATAAGCTCTGTCACTCACCCGCCGCGCAGCCACCGGTAACGGGGAAATGTCGCCGCCTTGTGGACACGCCGTTGTAAATGAATGGGCTTTCGCACTTAGTGCAATTTTAGCACACTCTCTGACTGGAGCTATGGAAGTATGGAGCTATGGAGCCACCAGCCACCCAGGCTGGAGCTATGGAGCTATGGAGCTCTGGTGCTATGGAGCTATGGAGCTCTGGTGCTATGGAGCTATGGAGCTCTGGTGCTATGGAGCTATGGAGCTCTGGTGCTATGGAGCTATGGAGCTCTGGTGCTATGGAGCTATGGAGCTCTGGTGCTATGGAGCTATGGAGCTCTGGTGCTATGGAGCTATGGAGCTCTGGTGCTATGGAGCTATGGAGCTCTGGTGCTATGGAGCTATGGAGCTCTGGTGCTATGGAGCTATGGAGCTATGGAGCCACCAGCCAGCACCCTCCGTGGCTGGATCAATGGAAGTGTTTTAGGTACCAGGCAGCCAAAGGGCCGGGGCCTCACGCTCGACCACGCCGGCGCAGAGTTCCAGCCGCTCGGATAAGCTCTGTCACTCACCCGCCACGCAGCCACCGGTAACGGGGAAATGTCGCCGCCTGGCGGACACGCCGTTGTAAATGAATGGGCTTTCGCACTTAGTGCAATTTTCGCCAACTCTCTGACTGGAGCTATGGAAGTATGGAGCTATGGAGCCACCAGCCACCCAGGCTGGAGCTATGGAGCTATGGAGCTCTGGTGCTATGGAGCTATGGAGCTCTGGTGCTATGGAGCTATGGAGCTCTGGTGCTATGGAGCTATGGAGCTCTGGTGCTATGGAGCTATGGAGCTCTGGTGCTATGGAGCTATGGAGCTCTGGTGCTATGGAGCTATGGAGCTCTGGTGCTATGGAGCTATGGAGCTCTGGTGCTATGGAGCTATGGAGCTCTGGTGCTATGGAGCTATGGAGCTATGGAGCCACCAGCCAGCACCCTCCGTGGCTGGATCAATGGAAGTGTTTTAGGTACCAGGCAGCCAAAGGGCCGGGGCCTCACGCTCGACCACGCCGGCGCAGAGTTCCAGCCGCTCGGATAAGCTCTGTCACTCACCCGCCACGCAGCCACCGGTAACGGGGAAATGTCGCCGCCTGGCGGACACGCCGTTGTAAATGAATGGGCTTTCGCACTTAGTGCAATTTTCGCCAACTCTCTGACTGGAGCTATGGAAGTATGGAGCTATGGAGCCACCAGCCACCCAGGCTGGAGCTATGGAGCTATGGAGCTCTGGTGCTATGGAGCTATGGAGCTCTGGTGCTATGGAGCTATGGAGCTCTGGTGCTATGGAGCTATGGAGCTCTGGTGCTATGGAGCTATGGAGCTCTGGTGCTATGGAGCTATGGAGCTCTGGTGCTATGGAGCTATGGAGCTCTGGTGCTATGGAGCTATGGAGCTCTGGTGCTATGGAGCTATGGAGCTCTGGTGCTATGGAGCTATGGAGCTATGGAGCTATGGAGCTCTGGTGCTATGGAGCTATGGAGCTCTGGTGCTATGGAGCTATGGAGCTCTGGTGCTATGGAGCTATGGAGCTCTGGTGCTATGGAGCTATGGAGCTATGGAGCTCTGGTGCTATGGAGCTATGGAGCTCTGGTGCTATGGAGCTATGGAGCTCTGGTGCTATGGAGCTATGGAGCTCTGGTGCTATGGAGCTCTGGTGCTATGGAGCTATGGAGCTCTGGTGCTATGGAGCTCTGGAGCTCTGGAGGTATGGAGCTATGGAGCTATGGAGCCACCAGCCAGCACCCTCCGTGGCTGGATCAATGGAAGTGTTTTAGGTACCAGGCAGCCAAAGGGCCGAGGCCTCACGCTCGACCACGCCGGCGCAGAGTTCCAGCCGCTCGGATAAGCTCTGTCACTCACCCGCCGCGCAGCCACCGGTAACGGGGAAATGTCGCCGCCTTGTGGACACGCCGTTGTAAATGAATGGGCTTTCGCACTTAGTGCAATTTTCGCCAACTCTCTGACTGGAGCTATGGAAGTATGGAGCTATGGAGCCACCAGCCACCCAGGCTGGAGCTATGGAGCTCTGGAGGTATGGAGCTCTGGTGCTATGGAAGTATGGAGCTATGGAGCTATGGAGCTCTGGTGCTATGGAGCTATGGAGCTCTGGTGCTATGGAGCTATGGAGCTCTGGTGCTATGGAGCTATGGAGCTCTGGTGCTATGGAGCTATGGAGCTCTGGTGCTATGGAGTTCTGGTGCTATGGAGCTATGGAGCTCTGGTGCTATGGAGCTATGGAGCTCTGGTGCTATGGAGCTATGGAGCTCTGGTGCTATGGAGCTATGGAGCTCTGGTGCTATGGAGCTATGGAGCTCTGGTGCTATGGAGCTATGGAGCTCTGGTGCTATGGAGCTATGGAGCTCTGGTGCTATGGAGCTATGGAGCTATGGAGCCACCAGCCAGCACCCTCCGTGGCTGGATCAATGGAAGTGTTTTAGGTACCAGGCAGCCAAAGGGCCGAGGCCTCACGCTCGACCACGCCGGCGCAGAGTTCCAGCCGCTCGGATAAGCTCTGTCACTCACCCGCCGCGCAGCCACCGGTAACGGGGAAATGTCGCCGCCTTGTGGACACGCCGTTGTAAATGAATGGGCTTTCGCACTTAGTGCAATTTTAGCACACTCTCTGACTGGAGCTATGGAAGTATGGAGCTATGGAGCCACCAGCCACCCAGGCTGGAGCTATGGAGCTATGGAGCTCTGGTGCTATGGAGCTATGGAGCTCTGGTGCTATGGAGCTATGGAGCTCTGGTGCTATGGAGCTATGGAGCTCTGGTGCTATGGAGCTATGGAGCTCTGGTGCTATGGAGCTATGGAGCTCTGGTGCTATGGAGCTATGGAGCTCTGGTGCTATGGAGCTATGGAGCTCTGGTGCTATGGAGCTATGGAGCTCTGGTGCTATGGAGCTATGGAGCTCTGGTGCTATGGAGCTATGGAGCTCTGGTGCTATGGAGCTATGGAGCTATGGAGCCCTGGAGCTATGGAGCCCTGGAGCTATGGAGCTATGGAGCTCTGGTGCTATGGAGCTATGGAGCTCTGGTGCTATGGAGCTATGGAGCTCTGGTGCTATGGAGCTATGGAGCTATGGAGCCACCAGCCAGCACCCTCCGTGGCTGGATCAATGGAAGTGTTTTAGGTACCAGGCAGCCAAAGGGCCGGGGCCTCACGCTCGAC
>NW_028232020.1:40000-62500 GCF_054491065.1 Syngnathus leptorhynchus
ACGCGGCGGCCGGGGCGCTAGAGTGCGACCCGCAGTGGGTAGGAACCGTCCACCCGACGTCGGACGAGCCGAGGCCGATGGAGGCCCTACCAAGGCGGGTCATGAGTGCCAGTCGGTCAGTTGGGTGAGGGGGTACTCGGAGGCCCGCCGGGAGCAGACGGGCGACCGGGGATGGGGGGCGTACGCGGGCGGGCGCCGGGAGAAGACGGCCCGTCCGGGGTCGAATCTCGGCCTGTGTTTTCGGAGCCGGCCGGGCATCACGCTCCCTCCTTGGATGGACAACATTCGTAGTTGACACTTTGTGTCATTTTATCCGAGCGGGCGGGCGCCTCGAGAGGCGGACCGTCCGGGGCGACTCTCGGCCTGTGTTTTCGGAGCCGGCCGGGCCTCACGCTCCCTCCTTGGATGGACAACATTCGTAGTTGACACTTTGTGTCATTTTATCCGAGCGGGCGGGCGCCTCGAGAGGCGGACCGTCCGGGGCGACTCTCGGCCTGTGTTTTCGGAGCCGGCCGGGCCTCACGCTCCCTCCTTGGATGGACAACATTCGTAGTTGACACTTTGTGTCATTTTATCCGAGCGGGCGGGCGCCGCGAGGCGGACCGTCCGGGGCGACTCTCGGCCTGTGTTTAAGGAGCCGGCCGGGCATCACGCTCCTTCCTTGGATGGACAACATTCGCAGTTGACACTTTGTGTCATTTTATCCGAGCAGACGGGCGCCGCGAGGCGGACCGTCCGGGGCGACTCTCGGCCTGTGTTTTCGGAGCCGGCCGGGCATCACGCTCCCTCCTTGGATGGACAACATTCGTAGTTGACACTTTGTGTCATTTTATCCGAGCAGACGGGCGCCGCGAGGCGACCGTCCGGGGCGACTCTCGGCCTGTGTTTAAGGAGCCGGCCGGGCATCACGCTCCTTCCTTGGATGGACAACATTCGTAGTTGACACTTTGTGTCATTTTATCCGAGCGGGCGGGCGCCGCGAGGCGGACCGTCCGGGGCGACTCTCGGCCTGTGTTTAAGGAGCCGGCCGGGCATCACGCTCCTTCCTTGGATGGACAACATTCGCAGTTGACACTTTGTGTCATTTTATCCGAGCAGACGGGCGCCGCGAGGCGGACCGTCCGGGGCGACTCTCGGCCTGTGTTTTCGGAGCCGGCCGGGCATCACGCTCCCTCCTTGGATGGACAACATTCGTAGTTGACACTTTGTGTCATTTTATCCGAGCAGACGGGCGCCGCGAGGCGGACCGTCCGGGGCGACTCTCGGCCTGTGTTTAAGGAGCCGGCCGGGCATCACGCTCCTTCCTTGGATGGACAACATTCGCAGTTGACACTTTGTGTCATTTTGTTCGGCCTGTGTTTAAGGAGGCGGCCGTCCTCCACTCGGTCCGTGTTTAAGGAGCGACACTCGCGCTCCGGTTCGGCCTGTATTTAGGGAGGCGGCCGTCCTCCGCTTGGTCTGTGTTAAGGGCGACACTCTGTCCATGTTTGAGGAGCCTGGCCCTGACGCTCCTCTCCGGCCTGTGTTTAAGGAGGCGGCCGTCCTCCCCTTGGTCCGTGTTAAGGGCGACACTCGGTCCATGTTTGAGGAGCCTGGCCCTGACGCTCCTCTCCGGCCTGTGTTTAAGGAGGCGGCCGTCCTCCCCTTGGTCCGTGTTAAGGGCGACACTCGGTCCATGTTTGAGGAGCCTGGCCCTGACGCTCCTCTCCGGCCTGTGTTTAAGGAGGCGGCCGTCCTCCCCTTGGTCTGTGTTAAGGGCGACACTCGGTCCATGTTTGAGGAGCCTGGCCCTGACGCTCCTCTCCGGCCTGTGTTTAAGGAGGCGGCCGTCCTCCCCTTGGTCTGTGTTAAGGGCGACACTCGGTCCATGTTTGAGGAGCCTGGCCCTGACGCTCCTCTCCGGCCTGTGTTTAAGGAGGCGGCCGTCCTCCCCTTGGTCTGTGTTAAGGGCGACACTCGGTCCATGTTTGAGGAGCCTGGCCCTGACGCTCCTCTCCGGCCTGTGTTTAAGGAGGCGGCCGTCCTCCCCTTGGTCTGTGTTAAGGGCGACACTCGGTCCGTGTTTAAGGAGCGGCCCTCGCGCTCCGGTTCGGCCTGTATTTAGGGAGGCGGCCGTCCTCCGCTTGGTCTGTGTTAAGGGCGACACTCGGTCCGTGTTTAAGGAGCCGGCCCTGACGCTCCTCTTCGGCCTGTGTTTAAGGAGGCGGCCGTCCTCCACTTCCTTCCATGCACCACCACATTCGCAGTTGACACTTTGCCATTTTTTCAGAGAGGTGACACTTAGTCGTTTTTTCGAAAGTTGACACTTAGTCGTTTTTTCGAAAGTTGACACTTTGCCGTTTTTTCAGAGAGGCGACACTTAGTCGTTTTTTCGAAAGTTGACACTTAGCCGTTTTTTCGAAAGTTGACACTTAGCCGTTTTTTCGAAAGTTGACACTTAGCCGTTTTTTCGAAAGTTGACACTTAGTCACTTTTTCGCCACAGTGACACCTCCAGCGCGTGCCACGGCGCTTTTCAGGTCTTCTATCCGACCTTGTGCTGTCGAGGACGGCGTGTCCGACGCCGTGGGGAGACCAGCACCATCTCCTCCATACTCGTAAACGGGGTGCTTTGGAAAACGGGGGGAAAGTCGATGAGTACACTGACTACTGGGACCATTTCATTGTACTCTGGCGCACCTGAAGACCAAAAAAGGTACTGCACCTTAGCCCGGGTACCTCACCCCCTGGTACCTCGAGGAGAACTTAGAAAAATTTCGACAAATTTTTGGTGAGCTCCAGGGAGAGAGGCTGATTTTTCGCTTTTTGAGGCCGACCGCCGAACCGGCGCGGGGCGGACTCACAAGCCCCGCAGAGCCGTGGGCACTTAGTCGTTTTTTCAGAGAGGCGACACTTAGTCGTTTTTTCAGAGGCGACACTTAGTCGTTTTTTCGAAAGTTGACACTTAGCCGTTTTTTCGAAAGTCGACACTTAGCCGTTTTTTTGGAAAGTTGACACTTAGTCGTTTTTTCGAAAGTTGACACTTAGTCGTTTTTTCGCCACAATTGGCTCTGAGCTCCAGGGGGAGAGCCTGGTTTTGCCTTATTTCAGGCCGGCTGGGGAACCGGCGCGGGTCGGATGCACGAGCCCGGCAGAGCCGTGGGCACTTAGAAAATTTTCGCCGATTAAGCTGGGACCTCCAGGCGGAGACCGGCATTCCTCGTCCTCGGGGTTCGAGCCAGGAACCGGCGCTGGGCAGACGCCGTAGCCACGCAGAGCCGTGGGCACTTAGAAAATATTCGCCAAGTTGGCTCTGAGCTCCAGGCGGAGAGGCTGGTTTTGCCTTATTTCAGGCCGGCTGGGGAACCGGCGCGGGTCGGATGCACGAGCCCGCAGAGCCGTGGGCACTTTGCCATTTTCTCAGAGTCGACACTTAGTCGTTTTTTCAGAGAGGCGACACTCTGTCGTTTTTTCGAAAGTTGACACTTTGCCGTTTTTTCAGAGAGGCGACACTTAGCCGTTTTTTCGAAAGTTGACACTTAGCCGTTTTTTCGAAAGTCGACACTTAGCCGTTTTTTCAGAGATGTGACACTTTGCCGTTTTTTCGAAAGTCGACACTTAGCCGTTTTTTCAGAGATGTGACACTTAGAAACTTTTTGCCAAGTTGGCTGTGAGCTCCAGGAGGAGACCGTTATTTTTCGTCATTCGAGGCCGACTGCGGAACCGGCGCTGGGCGGACGCCAAAGCTCGGCAGGGCCGTGGGCACTTAGAAACTTTTTGCCAAGTTGGCTGTGAGCTCCAGGAGGAGACCGTTATTTTTCGTCATTCGAGGCCGACTGCGGAACCGGCGCTGGGCGGACGCCAAAGCTCGGCAGGGCCGTGGGCACTTAGAAACTTTTTGCCAAGTTGGCTGTGAGCTCCAGGAGGAGACCGTTATTTTTCGTCATTCGAGGCCGACTGCGGAACCGGCGCTGAGCGGACCCAAAGCTCGGCAGGGCCGTGGGCACTTAGAAACTTTTTGCCAAGTTGGCTGTGAGCTCCAGGAGGAGACCGTCATTTTTCGTCATTCGAGGCCGACTGCGGAACCGGCGCTGGGCGGACGCCAAAGCTCGGCAGGGCCGTGGGCACTTAGAAACTTTTTGCCAAGTTGGCTGTGAGCTCCAGGAGGAGACCGTTATTTTTCGTCATTCGAGGCCGACTGCGGAACCGGCGCTGGGCGGACGCCAAAGCTCGGCAGGGCCGTGGGCACTTAGAAACTTTTTGCCAAGTTGGCTGTGAGCTCCAGGAGGAGACCGTTATTTTTCGTCATTCGAGGCCGACTGCGGAACCGGCGCTGGGCGGACGCCAAAGCTCGGCAGGGCCGTGGGCACTTAGAAACTTTTTGCCAAGTTGGCTGTGAGCTCCAGGAGGAGACCGTTATTTTTCGTCATTCGAGGCCGACTGCGGAACCGGCGCTGAGCGGACGCAAAAGCTCGGCAGGGCCGTGGGCACTTAGAAACTTTTTGCCAAGTTGGCTGTGAGCTCCAGGAGGAGACCGTTATTTTTCGTCATTCGAGGCCGACTGCGGAACCGGCGCTGGGCGGACGCCAAAGCTCGGCAGGGCCGTGGGCACTTAGAAACTTTTTGCCAAGTTGGCTGTGAGCTCCAGGAGGAGACCGTTATTTTTCGTCATTCGAGGCCGACTGCGGAACCGGCGCTGGGCGGACGCCAAAGCTCGGCAGGGCCGTGGGCACTTAGAAACTTTTTGCCAAGTTGGCTGTGAGCTCCAGGAGGAGACCGTTATTTTTCGTCATTCGAGGCCGACTGCGGAACCGGCGCTGGGCGGACGCCAAAGCTCGGCAGGGCCGTGGGCACTTAGAAACTTTTTGCCAAGTTGGCTGTGAGCTCCAGGAGGAGACCGTTATTTTTCGTCATTCGAGGCCGACTGCGGAACCGGCGCTGGGCGGACGCCAAAGCTCGGCAGGGCCGTGGGCACTTAGAAACTTTTTGCCAAGTTGGCTGTGAGCTCCAGGAGGAGACCGTTATTTTTCGTCATTCGAGGCCGACTGCGGAACCGGCGCTGGGCGGACGCCAAAGCTCGGCAGGGCCGTGGGCACTTAGAAACTTTTTGCCAAGTTGGCTGTGAGCTCCAGGAGGAGACCGTTATTTTTCGTCATTCGAGGCCGACTGCGGAACCGGCGCTGGGCGGACGCCAAAGCTCGGCAGGGCCGTGGGCACTTAGAAACTTTTTGCCAAGTTGGCTGTGAGCTCCAGGAGGAGACCGTTATTTTTCGTCATTCGAGGCCGACTGCGGAACCGGCGCTGGGCGGACGCCAAAGCTCGGCAGGGCCGTGGGCACTTAGAAACTTTTTGCCAAGTTGGCTGTGAGCTCCAGGAGGAGACCGTTATTTTTCGTCATTCGAGGCCGACTGCGGAACCGGCGCTGGGCGGACGCCAAAGCTCGGCAGGGCCGTGGGCACTTAGAAACTTTTTGCCAAGTTGGCTGTGAGCTCCAGGAGGAGACCGTTATTTTTCGTCATTCGAGGCCGACTGCGGAACCGGCGCTGGGCGGACGCCAAAGCTCGGCAGGGCCGTGGGCACTTAGAAACTTTTTGCCAAGTTGGCTGTGAGCTCCAGGAGGAGACCGTTATTTTTCGTCATTCTAGGCCGACTGCGGAACCGGCGCTGGGCGGACGCCAAAGCTCGGCAGGGCCGTGGGCACTTAGAAACTTTTTGCCAAGTTGGCTGTGAGCTCCAGGAGGAGACCGTTATTTTTCGTCATTCGAGGCCGACTGCGGAACCGGCGCTGGGCGGACGCCAAAGCTCGGCAGGGCCGTGGGCACTTAGAAACTTTTTGCCAAGTTGGCTGTGAGCTCCAGGAGGAGACCGTTATTTTTCGTCATTCGAGGCCGACTGCGGAACCGGCGCTGGGCGGACGCCAAAGCTCGGCAGGGCCGTGGGCACTTAGAAACTTTTTGCCAAGTTGGCTGTGAGCTCCAGGAGGAGACCGTTATTTTTCGTCATTCTAGGCCGGCTGCAGAACCGGCGCGGGTCGGATGCACGAGCCCGCAGAGCCGTGGGCACTTTGCCACTTTTTCGCCACAATTGGCTGTGAGCTCCAGGAGGAGACCGTTATTTTTCGTCATTCTAGGCCGGTTGCAGAACCGGCGCGGCTCGGATGCACGAGCCCGCAGAGCCGTGGGCACTTAGAAAATTTTCAGAGAGGCGACACTTTGCCATTTTTTCAGAGAGGTGACACTTAGTCGTTTTTTCGAAAGTTGACACTTAGCCGTTTTTTCGAAAGTTGACACTTAGTCGTTTTTTCGAAAGTTGACACTTAGTCGTTTTTTCGCCAAAGTGCCCACCTCCAGCGCGTGCCACGGCGCTTTCCAGGTCTTCTATCCGACCTTGTGCTGTCGAGGACGGCGTGTCCGACGCCGTGGGGAGACCAGCACCATCTCCTCCATACTCGTAAACGAGGTGCTTTGGAAAACGGGGGGAAAGTCGATGAGTACACTGACTACTGGGACCATTTCATTGTACTCTGGCGCACCTGAAGACCAAAAAAGGTACTGCACCTTAGCCCGGGTACCTCACCCCCTGGTACCTCGAGGAGAACTTAGAAAAATTTCGACAAATTTTTGGTGAGCTCCAGGGAGAGAGGCTGATTTTTTGCTTTTTGAGGCCGACCGCCGAACCGGCGCGGGGCGGACTCACAAGCCCCGCAGAGCCGTGGGCACTTAGTCGTTTTTTCGAAAGTTGACACTTAGCCGTTTTTTCGAAAGTTGACACTTAGCCGTTTTTTCGAAAGTCGACACTTAGCCGTTTTTTCGAAAGTTGACACTTAGTCGTTTTTTCGCCGATTTTGCTGGGACCTCCAGGCGAGGACCGGCGTTTTTCGTCTTCCGGGTCCGACCCGGGAACCAGCGCCGAGCGGACACATTCGCTCGCTAGTGCCGTTGGCACTTAGAAAATTTTTCGTTTGTCATGAGCTCCGGGCGGAGACCGGCGTTTTTCGTCTTCCGGGTTCGACCCGGGAACCAGCGCCGAGCGGACACATTCGCTCGCTAGTGCCGTTGGCACTTAGAAAATTTTTCGTTTGTCATGAGCTCCGGGCGGAGACCGGCGTTTTTCGTCTTCCGGGTTCGACCCGGGAACCAGCGCCGAGCGGACACATTCGCTCGCTAGTGCCGTTGGCACTTAGAAAATTTTTCGTTTGTCATGAGCTCCGGGCGGAGACCGGCGTTTTTCGTCTTCCGGGTCCGACCCGGGAACCAGCGCCGAGCGGACACATTCGCTCGCTAGTGCCGTTGGCACTTAGAAAATTTTTCGTTTGTCATGAGCTCCGGGCGGAGACCGGCGTTTTTCGTCTTCCGGGTTCGACCCGGGAACCAGCGCCGAGCGGACACATTCGCTCGCTAGTGCCGTTGGCACTTAGAAAATTTTTCGTTTGTCATGAGCTCCGGGCGGAGACCGGCGTTTTTCGTCTTCCGGGTCCGACCCGGGAACCAGCGCCGAGCGGACACATTCGCTCGCTAGTGCCGTTGGCACTTAGAAAATTTTTCGTTTGTCATGAGCTCCGGGCGGAGAGCGGCGTTTTTCGTCTTCCGGGTTCGACCCGGGAACCAGCGCCGAGCGGACACATTCGCTCGCTAGTGCCGTTGGCACTTAGAAAATTTTTCGTTTGTCATGAGCTCCGGGCGAGGACCGGCGTTTTTCGTCTTCCGGGTTCGACCCGGGAACCAGCGCCGAGCGGACACATTCGCTCGCTAGTGCCGTTGGCACTTAGAAAATTTTTCGTTTGTCATGAGCTCCGGGCGGAGACCGGCATTTTTCGTCATTCGAGGCCGACGGGGGAACCAGCCGGAGCGGACACGTTTGCTCGGAAGAGCCGTTGGCACTTAGAAAAAATTCCGTGTCTCGTGAGCTCCAGGGGGGACAGGCTGGTTTTATTCATCCGTAGCCGACATGGGAACCAGCGCGGAGCGGATTGGTGTTGCGCTGCCATATACCTCATCTCTCTCAGGAGTCCCCCCCTTATACGTGCCGATGGTGTTTTGGAAAACGGGGGGTAACTGGATGAGTACACTGACTAGGGGGACCAGTACACTAGCGAGTGGGACCAGTACACTGACTAGTGGGACCAACACACTATGAGCGCCTGGTACCTAAAATGGAAGTATAGAGGCCGAATTTCGGGCAAGATCACGCCGGGTTAGGCTTCCAGGACCTCGGCGAAGCAATTTTAACGGGTCGCCCGGTTCTTTTTTGAACCAGCCCGGTTCTTTTTTTTATCCAGCCCGGTTCTTTTTACACTTCCAGCTGGAGCTCGGGAGCGGCTTTTTGCACAAGATCACGCCGTGTTAGGCTTCCAGGACCTCGGCTAAGCAATTTTAACGGGTCGCCCGGTTCTTTTTTGATCCAGCCCGGTTCTTTTTTTTATCCAGCCTGGTTCTTTTTACACTTCCAGCTGGAGCTCGGGAGCGGCTTTTTGCACAAGATCACGCCGTGCTAGGCTTCCAGGACCTCGGCTAAGCAATTTTAACGGGTCGCCCGGTTCTTTTTTGATCCAGCCCGGTTCTTTTTTTTATCCAGCCTGGTTCTTTTTACACTTCCAGCTGGAGCTCGGGAGCGGCTTTTTGCACAAGAACACGCCGTGTTAGGCTTCCAGGACCTCGGCTAAGCAATTTTAACGGGTCGCCCGGTTCTTTTTTGATCCAGCCCGGTTCTTTTTTTTATCCAGCCTGGTTCTTTTTACACTTCCAGCTGGAGCTCGGGAGCGGCTTTTTGCACAAGAACACGCCGTGTTAGGCTTCCAGGACCTCGGCTAAGCAATTTTAACGGGTCGCCCGGTTCTTTTTTGATCCAGCCCGGTTCTTTTTTTTATCCAGCCTGGTTCTTTTTACACTTCCAGCTGGAGCTCGGGAGCGGCTTTTTGCACAAGATCACGCCGTGTTAGGCTTCCAGGACCTCGGCTAAGCAATTTTAACGGGTCGCCCGGTTCTTTTTTGATCCAGCCCGGTTCTTTTTTTTTATCCAGCCTGGTTCTTTTTACACTTCCAGCTGGAGCTCGGGAGCGGCTTTTTGCACAAGAACACGCCGTGTTAGGCTTCCAGGACCTCGGCTAAGCAATTTTAACGGGTCGCCCGGTTCTTTTTTGATCCAGCCCGGTTCTTTTTTTTATCCAGCCTGGTTCTTTTTACACTTCCAGCTGGAGCTCGGGAGCGGCTTTTTGCACAAGATCACGCCGTGTTAGGCTTCCAGGACCTCGGCTAAGCAATTTTAACGGGTCGCCCGGTTCTTTTTTTTATCCAGCCCGGTTCTTTTTTTATCCAGCCCGGTTCTTTTTACACTTCCAGCTGGAGCTCGGGAGCGGCTTTTTGCACAAGATCACGCCGTGTTAGGCTTCCAGGACCTCGGCTAAGCAATTTTAACGGGTCGCCCGGTTCTTTTTTGATCCAGCCCGGTTCTTTTTTTTTATCCAGCCTGGTTCTTTTTACACTTCCAGCTGGAGCTCGGGAGCGGCTTTTTGCACAAGAACACGCCGTGTTAGGCTTCCAGGACCTCGGCTAAGCAATTTTAACGGGTCGCCCGGTTCTTTTTTGATCCAGCCCGGTTCTTTTTTTTATCCAGCCTGGTTCTTTTTACACTTCCAGCTGGAGCTCGGGAGCGGCTTTTTGCACAAGATCACGCCGTGTTAGGCTTCCAGGACCTCGGCTAAGCAATTTTAACGGGTCGCCCGGTTCTTTTTTTTATCCAGCCCGGTTCTTTTTTTATCCAGCCCGGTTCTTTTTACACTTCCAGCTGGAGCTCGGGAGCGGCTTTTTGCACAAGATCACGCCGTGTTAGGCTTCCAGGACCTCGGCTAAGCAATTTTAACGGGTCGCCCGGTTCTTTTTTGATCCAGCCCGGTTCTTTTTTTTATCCAGCCTGGTTCTTTTTACACTTCCAGCTGGAGCTCGGGAGCGGCTTTTTGCACAAGAACACGCCGTGTTAGGCTTCCAGGACCTCGGCTAAGCAATTTTAACGGGTCGCCCGGTTCTTTTTTGATCCAGCCCGGTTCTTTTTTTTATCCAGCCTGGTTCTTTTTACACTTCCAGCTGGAGCTCGGGAGCGGCTTTTTGCACAAGAACACGCCGTGTTAGGCTTCCAGGACCTCGGCTAAGCAATTTTAACGGGTCGCCCGGTTCTTTTTTGATCCAGCCCGGTTCTTTTTTTTATCCAGCCTGGTTCTTTTTACACTTCCAGCTGGAGCTCGGGAGCGGCTTTTTGCACAAGATCACGCCGTGTTAGGCTTCCAGGACCTCGGCTAAGCAATTTTAACGGGTCGCCCGGTTCTTTTTTGATCCAGCCCGGTTCTTTTTTTTTATCCAGCCTGGTTCTTTTTACACTTCCAGCTGGAGCTCGGGAGCGGCTTTTTGCACAAGAACACGCCGTGTTAGGCTTCCAGGACCTCGGCTAAGCAATTTTAACGGGTCGCCCGGTTCTTTTTTGATCCAGCCCGGTTCTTTTTTTTATCCAGCCTGGTTCTTTTTACACTTCCAGCTGGAGCTCGGGAGCGGCTTTTTGCACAAGATCACGCCGTGTTAGGCTTCCAGGACCTCGGCTAAGCAATTTTAACGGGTCGCCCGGTTCTTTTTTTTATCCAGCCCGGTTCTTTTTTTATCCAGCCCGGTTCTTTTTACACTTCCAGCTGGAGCTCGGGAGCGGCTTTTTGCACAAGATCACGCCGTGTTAGGCTTCCAGGACCTCGGCTAAGCAATTTTAACGGGTCGCCCGGTTCTTTTTTGATCCAGCCCGGTTCTTTTTTTTTATCCAGCCTGGTTCTTTTTACACTTCCAGCTGGAGCTCGGGAGCGGCTTTTTGCACAAGAACACGCCGTGTTAGGCTTCCAGGACCTCGGCTAAGCAATTTTAACGGGTCGCCCGGTTCTTTTTTGATCCAGCCCGGTTCTTTTTTTTATCCAGCCTGGTTCTTTTTACACTTCCAGCTGGAGCTCGGGAGCGGCTTTTTGCACAAGATCACGCCGTGTTAGGCTTCCAGGACCTCGGCTAAGCAATTTTAACGGGTCGCCCGGTTCTTTTTTTTATCCAGCCCGGTTCTTTTTTTATCCAGCCCGGTTCTTTTTACACTTCCAGCTGGAGCTCGGGAGCGGCTTTTTGCACAAGATCACGCCGTGTTAGGCTTCCAGGACCTCGGCTAAGCAATTTTAACGGGTCGCCCGGTTCTTTTTTGATCCAGCCCGGTTCTTTTTCCACTTCCAGCTGGAGCTCAGCAGCGGCTTTTTGCACAAGATCACGCCGGGTTAGGCTTCCAGGACCTCGGCTAAGCACTTCTAACGGGTCGCCCGGTTCTTTTTTTGAACCAGCCCGGTTCTTTTTACACTTCCAGCTGGAGCTCAGCAGCGGCTTTTTGCACAAGATCACGCCGGGTTAGGGTTCCAGGACCTCGGCTAAGCACTTCTAACGGGTCGCCCGGTTCTTTTTTTGAACCAGCCCGGTTCTTTTTACACTTCCAGCTGGAGCTCGGGAGCGGCTTTTTGCACAAGAACACGCCGTGTTAGGCTTCCAGGACCTCGGCTAAGCAATTTTAACGGGTCGCCCGGTTCTTTTTTGATCCAGCCCGGTTCTTTTTCCACTTCCAGCTGGAGCTCAGCAGCGGCTTTTTGCACAAGATCACGCCGGGTTAGGCTTCCAGGACCTCGGCTAAGCACTTCTAACGGGTCGCCCGGTTCTTTTTTTGAACCAGCCCGGTTCTTTTTACACTTCCAGCTGGAGCTCAGCAGCGGCTTTTTGCACAAGATCACGCCGGGTTAGGGTTCCAGGACCTCGGCTAAGCACTTCTAACGGGTCGCCCGGTTCTTTTTTTGAACCAGCCCGGTTCTTTTTACACTTCCAGCTGGAGCTCGGGAGCGGCTTTTTGCACAAGAACACGCCGTGTTAGGCTTCCAGGACCTCGGCTAAGCAATTTTAACGGGTCGCCCGGTTCTTTTTTGATCCAGCCCGGTTCTTTTTCCACTTCCAGCTGGAGCTCAGCAGCGGCTTTTTGCACAAGATCACGCCGGGTTAGGCTTCCAGGACCTCGGCTAAGCACTTCTAACGGGTCGCCCGGTTCTTTTTTTGAACCAGCCCGGTTCTTTTTACACTTCCAGCTGGAGCTCAGCAGCGGCTTTTTGCACAAGATCACGCCGGGTTAGGGTTCCAGGACCTCGGCTAAGCACTTCTAACGGGTCGCCCGGTTCTTTTTTTGAACCAGCCCGGTTCTTTTTACACTTCCAGCTGGAGCTCGGGAGCGGCTTTTTGCACAAGAACACGCCGTGTTAGGCTTCCAGGACCTCGGCTAAGCAATTTTAACGGGTCGCCCGGTTCTTTTTTGATCCAGCCCGGTTCTTTTTCCACTTCCAGCTGGAGCTCAGCAGCGGCTTTTTGCACAAGATCACGCCGGGTTAGGCTTCCAGGACCTCGGCTAAGCACTTCTAACGGGTCGCCCGGTTCTTTTTTTGAACCAGCCCGGTTCTTTTTACACTTCCAGCTGGAGCTCAGCAGCGGCTTTTTGCACAAGATCACGCCGGGTTAGGGTTCCAGGACCTCGGCTAAGCACTTCTAACGGGTCGCCCGGTTCTTTTTTTGAACCAGCCTGGTTCTTTTTTTGATCCAGCCCGGTTCTTTTTACACTTCCAGCTGGAGCTCAGCAGCGGCTTTTTGCACAAGATCACGCCGGGTTAGGCTTCCAGGACCTCGGCTAAGCACTTCTAACGGGCCCTGGTCCACCCCTGCCAGCGCATTTCAAAACTTGGCATTAATTTCGACCTAAGAGACGAAGTCTGATTTTTTTCTACCACTTGGGCGGCCTTTTTGCACCCAGAACACCCGCACCGGCACCATAAATTCGAAGGGTGCCGAGTGCGTCGGCGCAGATTCTGCGACGGAGTGACACTTCCCTCTTGTGGACATTCGGCGGTAGGTGAAATGCGCACTCGGTCTTCTCTTTTCTTTTCCTTCCAGTGAAACTTTGGCAACATTCTGCGAGCTGCTGGCTTCCAGAACCTCGGCCAAGCAGGTGGAGGATTTTTTTCCACTTCCAGCTGGAGGTGAGGAGGGACTTTTTGGGCAAGATCACGCCGACTTAGCAAGCAAGGTGGAAGTGCCAGCATGCTCCGTGGCTGGAAGTGTGGATGTGCCAGCACCCTCCCTGCCTATGGAAGTGTGGAGCTCCAGCACCCTCCCTGCCTATGGAAGTGTGGAGCTCCAGCACCCTCCCTGCCTATGGAAGTGTGGAGCTCCAGCACCCTCCCTGCCTATGGAAGTGTGGAGCTCCAGCACCCTCCCTGCCTATGGAAGTGTGGAGCTCCAGCACCCTCCCTGCCTATGGAAGTGTGGAGCTCCAGCACCCTCCCTGCCTATGGAAGTGTGGAGCTCCAGCACCCTCCCTGCCTATGGAAGTGTGGAGCTCCAGCACCCTCCCTGCCTATGGAAGTGTGGAGCTCCAGCACCCTCCCTGCCTATGGAAGTGTGGAGCTCCAGCACCCTCCCTGCCTAGGGAAGTGTGGAGCTCCAGCACCGTGCCTATGGAAGTGTGGAGCTCCAGCACCCTCCCTGCCTATGGAAGTGTGGAGCTCCAGCACCGTGCCTATGGAAGTGTGGAGCTCCAGCACCCTCCCTGCCTATGGAAGTGTGGAGCTCCAGCACCCTCCCTGCCTATGGAAGTGTGGAGCTCCAGCACCCTCCCTGCCTATGGAAGTGTGGAGCTCCAGCACCCTCCCTGCCTATGGAAGTGTGGAGCTCCAGCACCCTCCCTGCCTATGGAAGTGTGGAGCTCCAGCACCCTCCCTGCCTATGGAAGTGTGGAGCTCCAGCACCCTCCCTGCCTATGGAAGTGTGGAGCTCCAGCACCCTCCCTGCCTATGGAAGTGTGGAGCTCCAGCACCCTCCCTGCCTATGGAAGTGTGGAGCTCCAGCACCCTCCCTGCCTATGGAAGTGTGGAGCTCCAGCACCCTCCCTGCCTAGGGAAGTGTGGAGCTCCAGCACCCTCCCTGCCTATGGAAGTGTGGAGCTCCAGCACCCTCCCTGCCTATGGAAGTGTGGAGCTCCAGCACCCTCCCTGCCTATGGAAGTGTGGAGCTCCAGCACCCTCCCTGCCTATGGAAGTGTGGAGCTCCAGCACCCTCCCTGCCTATGGAAGTGTGGAGCTCCAGCACCCTCCCTGCCTATGGAAGTGTGGAGCTCCAGCACCCTCCCTGCCTATGGAAGTGTGGAGCTCCAGCACCCTCCCTGCCTATGGAAGTGTGGAGCTCCAGCACCCTCCCTGCCTATGGAAGTGTGGAGCTCCAGCACCCTCCCTGCCTATGGAAGTGTGGAGCTCCAGCACCCTCCCTGCCTATGGAAGTGTGGAGCTCCAGCACCCTCCCTGCCTATGGAAGTGTGGAGCTCCAGCACCCTCCCTGCCTATGGAAGTGTGGAGCTCCAGCACCCTCCCTGCCTATGGAAGTGTGGAGCTCCAGCACCCTCCCTGCCTATGGAAGTGTGGAGCTCCAGCACCCTCCCTGCCTATGGAAGTGTGGAGCTCCAGCACCCTCCCTGCCTATGGAAGTGTGGAGCTCCAGCACCCTCCCTGCCTATGGAAGTGTGGAGCTCCAGCACCCTCCCTGCCTATGGAAGTGTGGAGCTCCAGCACCCTCCCTGCCTATGGAAGTGTGGAGCTCCAGCACCCTCCCTGCCTATGGAAGTGTGGAGCTCCAGCACCCTCCCTGCCTATGGAAGTGTGGAGCTCCAGCACCCTCCCTGCCTATGGAAGTGTGGAGCTCCAGCACCCTCCCTGCCTATGGAAGTGTGGAGCTCCAGCACCCTCCCTGCCTATGGAAGTGTGGAGCTCCAGCACCCTCCCTGCCTATGGAAGTGTGGAGCTCCAGCACCCTCCCTGCCTATGGAAGTGTGGAGCTCCAGCACCCTCCCTGCCTATGGAAGTGTGGAGCTCCAGCACCCTCCCTGCCTATGGAAGTGTGGAGCTCCAGCACCCTCCCTGCCTATGGAAGTGTGGAGCTCCAGCACCCTCCCTGCCTATGGAAGTGTGGAGCTCCAGCACCCTCCCTGCCTATGGAAGTGTGGAGCTCCAGCACCCTCCCTGCCTATGGAAGTGTGGAGCTCCAGCACCCTCCCTGCCTATGGAAGTGTGGAGCTCCAGCACCCTCCCTGCCTATGGAAGTGTGGAGCTCCAGCACCCTCCCTGCCTATGGAAGTGTGGAGCTCCAGCACCCTCCCTGCCTATGGAAGTGTGGAGCTCCAGCACCCTCCCTGCCTATGGAAGTGTGGAGCTCCAGCACCCTCCCTGCCTATGGAAGTGTGGAGCTCCAGCACCCTCCCTGCCTATGGAAGTGTGGAGCTCCAGCACCCTCCCTGCCTATGGAAGTGTGGAGCTCCAGCACCCTCCCTGCCTATGGAAGTGTGGAGCTCCAGCACCCTCCCTGCCTATGGAAGTGTGGAGCTCCAGCACCCTCCCTGCCTATGGAAGTGTGGAGCTCCAGCACCCTCCCTGCCTATGGAAGTGTGGAGCTCCAGCACCCTCCCTGCCTATGGAAGTGTGGAGCTCCAGCACCCTCCCTGCCTATGGAAGTGTGGAGCTCCAGCACCCTCCCTGCCTATGGAAGTGTGGAGCTCCAGCACCCTCCCTGCCTATGGAAGTGTGGAGCTCCAGCACCCTCCCTGCCTATGGAAGTGTGGAGCTCCAGCACCCTCCCTGCCTATGGAAGTGTGGAGCTCCAGCACCCTCCCTGCCTATGGAAGTGTGGAGCTCCAGCACCCTCCCTGCCTATGGAAGTGTGGAGCTCCAGCACCCTCCCTGCCTATGGAAGTGTGGAGCTCCAGCACCCTCCCTGCCTATGGAAGTGTGGAGCTCCAGCACCCTCCGTGCCTAAGGAAGTGTGGAGCTCCAGCACCCTCCGTGCCTATGGAAGAGCCACCTCCGCGGGCATGCTGCTCAACCACGCCGGCCCAGAGTTCCAGCCGCTCGGCTACACTCTCTCACAAGCCCCGCCTGGAGCTCCCCAGCCCGCCCCTGGTACCTCAACTACCGAGGCCAGCCGCTCGACCAGGCCGGCCCAGAGTTCCAGCCGCTCGGATAAGCTCTGTCACTCTCCCGCTAAGCAGCCACCGGTAACGGGGAAATGTCGCCGCCTTGTGGACACGCCGTTGTAAATGAATGGGCTTTCGCACTTAGTGCAATTTTCGCCAGCTCCGTGGCTGCAAGTATGGAGCTATGGAGCTATGGAGCCACCAGACAGGCTGGAGCTCTGGAGCTATGGAAGTATGGAGCTCTGGAGCTATGGAGCTATGGAGCTATGGAGCTCTGGGGCTATGGAGCTATGGAGCTATGGAGCTCTGGAGCTCTGGTGCTATGGAGCTCTGGAGCTCTGGTGCTATGGAGCTATGGAGCTATGGAGCTATGGAGCTATGGAGCTATGGAAGTCTGGAGCTATGGAAGTATGGAGCTATGGAAGTATGGAGCTATGGAGCTATGGAGCTATGGAGCTATGGAGCCACCAGCCAGCACCCTCCGTGGCTCAACCACGCCGGCCCAGAGTTCCAGCCGCTCGGCTTCACTCTCTCACAAGCCCCGCCTGGAGCTCCCCAGCCCGCCCCTGGTACCTCAACTACCGAGGCCAGCCGCTCGACCAGGCCGGCCCAGAGTTCCAGCCGCTCGGCTTCACTCTCTCACAAGACCCGCCTGGAGCTCCCCGGCCCACCCCTGGTACCTCAACTACCGAGGCCAGCCGTTCGACCACGCCGGCGCAGAGTTCCAGCCGCTCGGATAAGCTCTGTCACTCTCCTGCCGCGCAGCCACCGGTAACGGGGAAATGTCGCCGCCTTGTGGACACGCCCTTGTAAATGAATGGGCTTTCGCACTTAGTGCAATTTTCGCCAACTCTCTGACTGGAGCTATGGAAGTATGGAGCTATGGAGCCACCAGCCACCCAGGCTGGAGCTATGGAGCTCTGGTGCTATGGAGCTCTGGTGCTATGGAGCTATGGAGCTCTGGAGCTCTGGTGCTATGGAGCTATGGAGCTCTGGAAGTATGGAGCTATGGAGCTCTGGAGGTATGGAGCTATGGAGCCCTGGAGCCCTGGAGCTATGGAGCCCTGGAGCTATGGAGCCCTGGAGCCCTGGAGCTATGGAGCCCTGGAGCTATGGAGCCCTGGAGCCCTGGAGCTATGGAGCCCTGGAGCTATGGAGCTATGGAGCTCTGGTGCTATGGAGCTATGGAGCTCTGGTGCTATGGAGCTATGGAGCTCTGGTGCTATGGAGCTATGGAGCTCTGGTGCTATGGAGCTATGGAGCTCTGGTGCTATGGAGCTATGGAGCTGGTGCTATGGAGCTATGGAGCTCTGGTGCTATGGAGCTATGGAGCTCTGGTGCTATGGAGCTCTGGTGCTATGGAGCTATGGAGCTCTGGTGCTATGGAGCTATGGAGCTCTGGTGCTATGGAGCTATGGAGCTCTGGTGCTATGGAGCTCTGGTGCTATGGAGCTATGGAGCTCTGGTGCTATGGAGCTCTGGAGCTCTGGAGGTATGGAGCTATGGAGGTATGGAGCCACCAGCCAGCACCCTCCGTGGCTGGATCAATGGAAGTGTTTAGGTACCAGGCGGCCAAAGTGCCGAGGCCTCACGCTCGACCACGCCGGCGCAGAGTTCCAGCCGCTCGGATGAGCTCTGTCACTCTCCCGCCGCGCAGCCACCGGTAACGGGGAAATGTCGCCGCCTTGTGGACACGCCGTTGTAAATGAATGGGCTTTCGCACTTAGTGCAATTTTCGCCAACTCTCTGACTTAGAGCTATGGAAGTATGGAGCCACCAGCCACCCAGGCTGGAGCTATGGAGCTCTGGAGCTATGGAGCTCTGGTGCTATGGAGCTATGGAGCTCTGGTGCTATGGAGCTCTGGAGCTCTGGTGCTATGGAGCTATGGAGCTCTGGTGCTATGGAGCTATGGAGCTCTGGTGCTATGGAGCTATGGAGCTCTGGTGCTATGGAGCTCTGGTGCTATGGAGCTCTGGTGCTATGGAGCTATGGAGCTCTGGTGCTATGGAGCTCTGGAGCTATGGAGCTCTGGAGGTATGGAGCTCTGGAGGTATGGAGCTCTGGAGGTATGGAGCTATGGAGCCCTGGAGCTCTGGAGGTATGGAGCTATGGTGCTATGGAGCTCTGAAGCCATGGAGCTCTGGTGCTATGGAGCTATGGAGCTCTGGTGCTATGGAGCTATGGAGGTATGGAGCCACCAGCCAGCACCCTCCGTGGCTGGATCAATGGAAGTGTTTTAGGTACCAGGCAGCCAAAGGGCCGAGGCCTCACGCTCGACCACGCCGGCGCAGAGTTCCAGCCGCTCGGATAAGCTCTGTCACTCACCCGCCGCGCAGCCACCGGTAACGGGGAAATGTCGCCGCCTGGCGGACACGCCCTTGTAAATGAATGGGCTTTCGCACTTAGTGCAATTTTCGCCAACTCTCTGACTGGAGCTATGGAAGTATGGAGCTATGGAGCCACCAGCCACCCAGGCTGGAGCTATGGAGCTATGGAGCTCTGGAGGTATGGAGCTCTGGTGCTATGGAAGTATGGAGCTATGGAGCTATGGAGCTATGGAGCTATGGAGCCCTGGAGCCCTGGAGCTATGGAGCCCTGGAGCTATGGAGCTATGGAGCCCTGGAGCTATGGAGCTCTGGTGCTATGGAGCTATGGAGCTCTGGTGCTATGGAGCTATGGAGCTCTGGTGCTATGGAGCTATGGAGCTCTGGTGCTATGGAGCTATGGAGCTCTGGTGCTATGGAGCTATGGAGCTATGGAGCTATGGAGCTCTGGTGCTATGGAGCTATGGAGCTCTGGTGCTATGGAGCTATGGAGCTCTGGTGCTATGGAGCTATGGAGCTCTGGTGCTATGGAGCTATGGAGCTATGGAGCTCTGGTGCTATGGAGCTATGGAGCTCTGGTGCTATGGAGCTATGGAGCTCTGGTGCTATGGAGCTCTGGTGCTATGGAGCTATGGAGCTCTGGTGCTATGGAGCTATGGAGCTCTGGTGCTATGGAGCTCTGGTGCTATGGAGCTATGGAGCTCTGGTGCTATGGAGCCACCAGCCAGCACCCTCCGTGGCTGGATCAATGGAAGTGTTTTAGGTACCAGGCAGCCAAAGGGCCGGGGCCTCACGCTCGACCACGCCGGCGCAGAGTTCCAGCCGCTCGGATAAGCTCTGTCACTCACCCGCCGCGCAGCCACCGGTAACGGGGAAATGTCGCCGCCTTGTGGACACGCCGTTGTAAATGAATGGGCTTTCGCACTTAGTGCAATTTTCGCCAACTCTCTGACTGGAGCTATGGAAGTATGGAGCTATGGAGCCACCAGCCACCCAGGCTGGAGCTATGGAGCTCTGGAGGTATGGAGCTCTGGTGCTATGGAAGTATGGAGCTATGGAGCTATGGAGCTCTGGTGCTATGGAGCTATGGAGCTCTGGTGCTATGGAGCTATGGAGCTCTGGTGCTATGGAGCTATGGAGCTCTGGTGCTATGGAGCTATGGAGCTCTGGTGCTATGGAGTTCTGGTGCTATGGAGCTATGGAGCTCTGGTGCTATGGAGCTATGGAGCTCTGGTGCTATGGAGCTATGGAGCTCTGGTGCTATGGAGCTATGGAGCTCTGGTGCTATGGAGCTATGGAGCTCTGGTGCTATGGAGCTATGGAGCTCTGGTGCTATGGAGCTATGGAGCTCTGGTGCTATGGAGCTATGGAGCTATGGAGCCACCAGCCAGCACCCTCCGTGGCTGGATCAATGGAAGTGTTTTAGGTACCAGGCAGCCAAAGGGCCGAGGCCTCACGCTCGACCACGCCGGCGCAGAGTTCCAGCCGCTCGGATAAGCTCTGTCACTCACCCGCCGCGCAGCCACCGGTAACGGGGAAATGTCGCCGCCTTGTGGACACGCCGTTGTAAATGAATGGGCTTTCGCACTTAGTGCAATTTTAGCACACTCTCTGACTGGAGCTATGGAAGTATGGAGCTATGGAGCCACCAGCCACCCAGGCTGGAGCTATGGAGCTATGGAGCTCTGGTGCTATGGAGCTATGGAGCTCTGGTGCTATGGAGCTATGGAGCTCTGGTGCTATGGAGCTATGGAGCTCTGGTGCTATGGAGCTATGGAGCTCTGGTGCTATGGAGCTATGGAGCTCTGGTGCTATGGAGCTATGGAGCTCTGGTGCTATGGAGCTATGGAGCTCTGGTGCTATGGAGCTATGGAGCTCTGGTGCTATGGAGCTATGGAGCTCTGGTGCTATGGAGCTATGGAGCTATGGAGCCACCAGCCAGCACCCTCCGTGGCTGGATCAATGGAAGTGTTTTAGGTACCAGGCAGCCAAAGGGCCGGGGCCTCACGCTCGACCACGCCGGCGCAGAGTTCCAGCCGCTCGGATAAGCTCTGTCACTCACCCGCCACGCAGCCACCGGTAACGGGGAAATGTCGCCGCCTGGCGGACACGCCGTTGTAAATGAATGGGCTTTCGCACTTAGTGCAATTTTCGCCAACTCTCTGACTGGAGCTATGGAAGTATGGAGCTATGGAGCCACCAGCCACCCAGGCTGGAGCTATGGAGCTATGGAGCTCTGGTGCTATGGAGCTATGGAGCTCTGGTGCTATGGAGCTATGGAGCTCTGGTGCTATGGAGCTATGGAGCTCTGGTGCTATGGAGCTATGGAGCTCTGGTGCTATGGAGCTATGGAGCTCTGGTGCTATGGAGCTATGGAGCTCTGGTGCTATGGAGCTATGGAGCTCTGGTGCTATGGAGCTATGGAGCTCTGGTGCTATGGAGCTATGGAGCTATGGAGCCACCAGCCAGCACCCTCCGTGGCTGGATCAATGGAAGTGTTTTAGGTACCAGGCAGCCAAAGGGCCGGGGCCTCACGCTCGACCACGCCGGCGCAGAGTTCCAGCCGCTCGGATAAGCTCTGTCACTCACCCGCCACGCAGCCACCGGTAACGGGGAAATGTCGCCGCCTGGCGGACACGCCGTTGTAAATGAATGGGCTTTCGCACTTAGTGCAATTTTCGCCAACTCTCTGACTGGAGCTATGGAAGTATGGAGCTATGGAGCCACCAGCCACCCAGGCTGGAGCTATGGAGCTATGGAGCTCTGGTGCTATGGAGCTATGGAGCTCTGGTGCTATGGAGCTATGGAGCTCTGGTGCTATGGAGCTATGGAGCTCTGGTGCTATGGAGCTATGGAGCTCTGGTGCTATGGAGCTATGGAGCTCTGGTGCTATGGAGCTATGGAGCTCTGGTGCTATGGAGCTATGGAGCTCTGGTGCTATGGAGCTATGGAGCTCTGGTGCTATGGAGCTATGGAGCTATGGAGCTATGGAGCTCTGGTGCTATGGAGCTATGGAGCTCTGGTGCTATGGAGCTATGGAGCTCTGGTGCTATGGAGCTATGGAGCTCTGGTGCTATGGAGCTATGGAGCTATGGAGCTCTGGTGCTATGGAGCTATGGAGCTCTGGTGCTATGGAGCTATGGAGCTCTGGTGCTATGGAGCTATGGAGCTCTGGTGCTATGGAGCTCTGGTGCTATGGAGCTATGGAGCTCTGGTGCTATGGAGCTCTGGAGCTCTGGAGGTATGGAGCTATGGAGCTATGGAGCCACCAGCCAGCACCCTCCGTGGCTGGATCAATGGAAGTGTTTTAGGTACCAGGCAGCCAAAGGGCCGAGGCCTCACGCTCGACCACGCCGGCGCAGAGTTCCAGCCGCTCGGATAAGCTCTGTCACTCACCCGCCGCGCAGCCACCGGTAACGGGGAAATGTCGCCGCCTTGTGGACACGCCGTTGTAAATGAATGGGCTTTCGCACTTAGTGCAATTTTCGCCAACTCTCTGACTGGAGCTATGGAAGTATGGAGCTATGGAGCCACCAGCCACCCAGGCTGGAGCTATGGAGCTCTGGAGGTATGGAGCTCTGGTGCTATGGAAGTATGGAGCTATGGAGCTATGGAGCTCTGGTGCTATGGAGCTATGGAGCTCTGGTGCTATGGAGCTATGGAGCTCTGGTGCTATGGAGCTATGGAGCTCTGGTGCTATGGAGCTATGGAGCTCTGGTGCTATGGAGTTCTGGTGCTATGGAGCTATGGAGCTCTGGTGCTATGGAGCTATGGAGCTCTGGTGCTATGGAGCTATGGAGCTCTGGTGCTATGGAGCTATGGAGCTCTGGTGCTATGGAGCTATGGAGCTCTGGTGCTATGGAGCTATGGAGCTCTGGTGCTATGGAGCTATGGAGCTCTGGTGCTATGGAGCTATGGAGCTATGGAGCCACCAGCCAGCACCCTCCGTGGCTGGATCAATGGAAGTGTTTTAGGTACCAGGCAGCCAAAGGGCCGAGGCCTCACGCTCGACCACGCCGGCGCAGAGTTCCAGCCGCTCGGATAAGCTCTGTCACTCACCCGCCGCGCAGCCACCGGTAACGGGGAAATGTCGCCGCCTTGTGGACACGCCGTTGTAAATGAATGGGCTTTCGCACTTAGTGCAATTTTA
>NW_028232020.1:80000-162500 GCF_054491065.1 Syngnathus leptorhynchus
GCCTGCGGGGCGGCGCGGGGAGCGCACGCTCACGCGGCGGCCGGGGCGCTAGAGTGCGACCCGCAGTGGGTAGGAACCGTCCACCCGACGTCGGACGAGCCGAGGCCGATGGGGGCCCTACCAAGGCGGGTCATGAGTGCCAGTCGGTCAGTTGGGTGAGGGGGTACTCGGAGGCCCGCCGGGAGCAGACGGGCGACCGGGGATGGGGGGCGTACGCGGGCGGGCGCCGGGAGAAGACGGCCCGTCCGGGGTCGAATCTCGGCCTGTGTTTTCGGAGCCGGCCGGGCATCACGCTCCCTCCTTGGATGGACAACATTCGTAGTTGACACTTTGTGTCATTTTATCCGAGCGGGCGGGCGCCTCGAGAGGCGGACCGTCCGGGGCGACTCTCGGCCTGTGTTTTCGGAGCCGGCCGGGCCTCACGCTCCCTCCTTGGATGGACAACATTCGTAGTTGACACTTTGTGTCATTTTATCCGAGCGGGCGGGCGCCGCGAGGCGGACCGTCCGGGGCGACTCTCGGCCTGTGTTTTCGGAGCCGGCCGGGCATCACGCTCCCTCCTTGGATGGACAACATTCGTAGTTGACACTTTGTGTCATTTTATCCGAGCGGGCGGGCGCCTCGAGAGGCGGACCGTCCGGGGCGACTCTCGGCCTGTGTTTTCGGAGCCGGCCGGGCCTCACGCTCCCTCCTTGGATGGACAACATTCGTAGTTGACACTTTGTGTCATTTTATCCGAGCAGACGGGCGCCGCGAGGCGGACCGTCCGGGGCGACTCTCGGCCTGTGTTTTCGGAGCCGGCCGGGCATCACGCTCCCTCCTTGGATGGACAACATTCGTAGTTGACACTTTGTGTCATTTTATCCGAGCGGGCGGGCGCCTCGAGAGGCGGACCGTCCGGGGCGACTCTCGGCCTGTGTTTTCGGAGCCGGCCGGGCCTCACGCTCCCTCCTTGGATGGACAACATTCGTAGTTGACACTTTGTGTCATTTTATCCGAGCGGGCGGGCGCCGCGAGGCGGACCGTCCGGGGCGACTCTCGGCCTGTGTTTAAGGAGCCGGCCGGGCATCACGCTCCTTCCTTGGATGGACAACATTCGCAGTTGACACTTTGTGTCATTTTATCCGAGCAGACGGGCGCCGCGAGGCGGACCGTCCGGGGCGACTCTCGGCCTGTGTTTTCGGAGCCGGCCGGGCATCACGCTCCCTCCTTGGATGGACAACATTCGTAGTTGACACTTTGTGTCATTTTATCCGAGCAGACGGGCGCCGCGAGGCGACCGTCCGGGGCGACTCTCGGCCTGTGTTTAAGGAGCCGGCCGGGCATCACGCTCCTTCCTTGGATGGACAACATTCGTAGTTGACACTTTGTGTCATTTTATCCGAGCGGGCGGGCGCCGCGAGGCGGACCGTCCGGGGCGACTCTCGGCCTGTGTTTAAGGAGCCGGCCGGGCATCACGCTCCTTCCTTGGATGGACAACATTCGCAGTTGACACTTTGTGTCATTTTATCCGAGCAGACGGGCGCCGCGAGGCGGACCGTCCGGGGCGACTCTCGGCCTGTGTTTTCGGAGCCGGCCGGGCATCACGCTCCCTCCTTGGATGGACAACATTCGTAGTTGACACATTGTGTCATTTTATCCGAGCAGACGGGCGCCGCGAGGCGGACCGTCCGGGGCGACTCTCGGCCTGTGTTTAAGGAGCCGGCCGGGCATCACGCTCCTTCCTTGGATGGACAACATTCGCAGTTGACACTTTGTGTCATTTTATCCGAGCAGACGGGCGCCGCGAGGCGGACCGTCCGGGGCGACTCTCGGCCTGTGTTTTCGGAGCCGGCCGGGCATCACGCTCCCTCCTTGGATGGACAACATTCGTAGTTGACACTTTGTGTCATTTTATCCGAGCAGACGGGCGCCGCGAGGCGGACCGTCCGGGGCGACTCTCGGCCTGTGTTTAAGGAGCCGGCCGGGCATCACGCTCCTTCCTTGGATGGACAACATTCGCAGTTGACACTTTGTGTCATTTTGTTCGGCCTGTGTTTAAGGAGGCGGCCGTCCTCCACTCGGTCCGTGTTTAAGGAGCGACACTCGCGCTCCGGTTCGGCCTGTATTTAGGGAGGCGGCCGTCCTCCGATTGGTCTGTGTTAAGGGCGACACTCTGTCCATGTTTGAGGAGCCTGGCCCTGACGCTCCTCTCCGGCCTGTGTTTAAGGAGGCGGCCGTCCTCCCCTTGGTCCGTGTTAAGGGCGACACTCGGTCCATGTTTGAGGAGCCTGGCCCTGACGCTCCTCTCCGGCCTGTGTTTAAGGAGGCGGCCGTCCTCCCCTTGGTCCGTGTTAAGGGCGACACTCGGTCCATGTTTGAGGAGCCTGGCCCTGACGCTCCTCTCCGGCCTGTGTTTAAGGAGGCGGCCGTCCTCCCCTTGGTCTGTGTTAAGGGCGACACTCGGTCCATGTTTGAGGAGCCTGGCCCTGACGCTCCTCTCCGGCCTGTGTTTAAGGAGGCGGCCGTCCTCCCCTTGGTCTGTGTTAAGGGCGACACTCGGTCCATGTTTGAGGAGCCTGGCCCTGACGCTCCTCTCCGGCCTGTGTTTAAGGAGGCGGCCGTCCTCCCCTTGGTCTGTGTTAAGGGCGACACTCGGTCCGTGTTTAAGGAGCGGCCCTCGCGCTCCGGTTCGGCCTGTATTTAGGGAGGCGGCCGTCCTCCGCTTGGTCTGTGTTAAGGGCGACACTCGGTCCGTGTTTAAGGAGCCGGCCCTGACGCTCCTCTTCGGCCTGTGTTTAAGGAGGCGGCCGTCCTCCACTTCCTTCCATGCACCACCACATTCGCAGTTGACACTTTGCCATTTTTTCAGAGAGGTGACACTTAGTCGTTTTTTCGAAAGTTGACACTTAGTCGTTTTTTCGAAAGTTGACACTTTGCCGTTTTTTCAGAGAGGCGACACTTAGTCGTTTTTTCGAAAGTTGACACTTAGCCGTTTTTTCGAAAGTTGACACTTAGCCGTTTTTTCGAAAGTTGACACTTAGCCGTTTTTTCGAAAGTTGACACTTAGTCACTTTTTCGCCACAGTGACACCTCCAGCGCGTGCCACGGCGCTTTTCAGGTCTTCTATCCGACCTTGTGCTGTCGAGGACGGCGTGTCCGACGCCGTGGGGAGACCAGCACCATCTCCTCCATACTCGTAAACGGGGTGCTTTGGAAAACGGGGGGAAAGTCGATGAGTACACTGACTACTGGGACCATTTCATTGTACTCTGGCGCACCTGAAGACCAAAAAAGGTACTGCACCTTAGCCCGGGTACCTCACCCCCTGGTACCTCGAGGAGAACTTAGAAAAATTTCGACAAATTTTTGGTGAGCTCCAGGGAGAGAGGCTGATTTTTCGCTTTTTGAGGCCGACCGCCGAACCGGCGCGGGGCGGACTCACAAGCCCCGCAGAGCCGTGGGCACTTAGTCGTTTTTTCAGAGAGGCGACACTTAGTCGTTTTTTCAGAGGCGACACTTAGTCGTTTTTTCGAAAGTTGACACTTAGCCGTTTTTTCGAAAGTCGACACTTAGCCGTTTTTTTGGAAAGTTGACACTTAGTCGTTTTTTCGAAAGTTGACACTTAGTCGTTTTTTCGCCACAATTGGCTCTGAGCTCCAGGGGGAGAGCCTGGTTTTGCCTTATTTCAGGCCGGCTGGGGAACCGGCGCGGGTCGGATGCACGAGCCCGGCAGAGCCGTGGGCACTTAGAAAATTTTCGCCGATTAAGCTGGGACCTCCAGGCGGAGACCGGCATTCCTCGTCCTCGGGGTTCGACCCAGGAACCGGCGCTGGGCAGACGCCGTAGCCACGCAGAGCCGTGGGCACTTAGAAAATATTCGCCAAGTTGGCTCTGAGCTCCAGGCGGAGAGGCTGGTTTTGCCTTATTTCAGGCCGGCTGGGGAACCGGCGCGGGTCGGATGCACGAGCCCGCAGAGCCGTGGGCACTTTGCCATTTTCTCAGAGTCGACACTTAGTCGTTTTTTCAGAGAGGCGACACTCTGTCGTTTTTTCGAAAGTTGACACTTTGCCGTTTTTTCAGAGAGGCGACACTTAGCCGTTTTTTCGAAAGTTGACACTTAGCCGTTTTTTCGAAAGTCGACACTTAGCCGTTTTTTCAGAGATGTGACACTTTGCCGTTTTTTCGAAAGTCGACACTTAGCCGTTTTTTCAGAGATGTGACACTTAGAAACTTTTTGCCAAGTTGGCTGTGAGCTCCAGGAGGAGACCGTTATTTTTCGTCATTCGAGGCCGACTGCGGAACCGGCGCTGGGCGGACGCCAAAGCTCGGCAGGGCCGTGGGCACTTAGAAACTTTTTGCCAAGTTGGCTGTGAGCTCCAGGAGGAGACCGTTATTTTTCGTCATTCGAGGCCGACTGCGGAACCGGCGCTGAGCGGACGCCAAAGCTCGGCAGGGCCGTGGGCACTTAGAAACTTTTTGCCAAGTTGGCTGTGAGCTCCAGGAGGAGACCGTTATTTTTCGTCATTCGAGGCCGACTGCGGAACCGGCGCTGGGCGGACGCCAAAGCTCGGCAGGGCCGTGGGCACTTAGAAACTTTTTGCCAAGTTGGCTGTGAGCTCCAGGAGGAGACTGTTATTTTTCGTCATTCGAGGCCGACTGCGGAACCGGCGCTGGGCGGACGCCAAAGCTCGGCAGGGCCGTGGGCACTTAGAAACTTTTTGCCAAGTTGGCTGTGAGCTCCAGGAGGAGACCGTTATTTTTCGTCATTCGAGGCCGACTGCGGAACCGGCGCTGAGCGGACGCCAAAGCTCGGCAGGGCCGTGGGCACTTAGAAACTTTTTGCCAAGTTGGCTGTGAGCTCCAGGAGGAGACCGTTATTTTTCGTCATTCGAGGCCGACTGCGGAACCGGCGCTGAGCGGACGCCAAAGCTCGGCAGGGCCGTGGGCACTTAGAAACTTTTTGCCAAGTTGGCTGTGAGCTCCAGGAGGAGACCGTTATTTTTCGTCATTCGAGGCCGACTGCGGAACCGGCGCTGGGCGGACGCCAAAGCTCGGCAGGGCCGTGGGCACTTAGAAACTTTTTGCCAAGTTGGCTGTGAGCTCCAGGAGGAGACCGTTATTTTTCGTCATTCGAGGCCGACTGCGGAACCGGCGCTGGGCGGACGCCAAAGCTCGGCAGGGCCGTGGGCACTTAGAAACTTTTTGCCAAGTTGGCTGTGAGCTCCAGGAGGAGACCGTCATTTTTCGTCATTCGAGGCCGACTGCGGAACCGGCGCTGAGCGGACGCCAAAGCTCGGCAGGGCCGTGGGCACTTAGAAACTTTTTGCCAAGTTGGCTGTGAGCTCCAGGAGGAGACCGTTATTTTTCGTCATTCGAGGCCGACTGCGGAACCGGCGCTGGGCGGACGCCAAAGCTCGGCAGGGCCGTGGGCACTTAGAAACTTTTTGCCAAGTTGGCTGTGAGCTCCAGGAGGAGACCGTTATTTTTCGTCATTCGAGGCCGACTGCGGAACCGGCGCTGGGCGGACGCCAAAGCTCGGCAGGGCCGTGGGCACTTAGAAACTTTTTGCCAAGTTGGCTGTGAGCTCCAGGAGGAGACCGTTATTTTTCGTCATTCGAGGCCGACTGCGGAACCGGCGCTGGGCGGACGCCAAAGCTCGGCAGGGCCGTGGGCACTTAGAAACTTTTTGCCAAGTTGGCTGTGAGCTCCAGGAGGAGACCGTCATTTTTCGTCATTCGAGGCCGACTGCGGCACCGGCGCTGAGCGGACGCCAAAGCTCGGCAGGGCCGTGGGCACTTAGAAACTTTTTGCCAAGTTGGCTGTGAGCTCCAGGAGGAGACCGTTATTTTTCGTCATTCGAGGCCGACTGCGGAACCGGCGCTGGGCGGACGCCAAAGCTCGGCAGGGCCGTGGGCACTTAGAAACTTTTTGCCAAGTTGGCTGTGAGCTCCAGGAGGAGACCGTCATTTTTCGTCATTCGAGGCCGACTGCGGCACCGGCGCTGAGCGGACGCCAAAGCTCGGCAGGGCCGTGGGCACTTAGAAACTTTTTGCCAAGTTGGCTGTGAGCTCCAGGAGGAGACCGTTATTTTTCGTCATTCGAGGCCGACTGCGGAACCGGCGCTGGGCGGACGCCAAAGCTCGGCAGGGCCGTGGGCACTTAGAAACTTTTTGCCAAGTTGGCTGTGAGCTCCAGGAGGAGACCGTCATTTTTCGTCATTCGAGGCCGACTGCGGCACCGGCGCTGAGCGGACGCCAAAGCTCGGCAGGGCCGTGGGCACTTTGCCACTTTTTCGCCACAATTGGCTGTGAGCTCCAGGAGGAGACCGTTATTTTTCGTCATTCTAGGCCGGTTGCAGAACCGGCGCGGCTCGGATGCACGAGCCCGCAGAGCCGTGGGCACTTAGAAAAATTTCAGAGAGGCGACACTTTGCCATTTTTTCAGAGAGGTGACACTTAGTCGTTTTTTCGAAAGTTGACACTTAGCCGTTTTTTCGAAAGTTGACACTTAGTCGTTTTTTCGAAAGTTGACACTTAGTCGTTTTTTCGCCAAAGTGCCCACCTCCAGCGCGTGCCACGGCGCTTTCCAGGTCTTCTATCCGACCTTGTGCTGTCGAGGACGGCGTGTCCGACGCCGTGGGGAGACCAGCACCATCTCCTCCATACTCGTAAACGAGGTGCTTTGGAAAACGGGGGGAAAGTCGATGAGTACACTGACTACTGGGACCATTTCATTGTACTCTGGCGCACCTGAAGACCAAAAAAGGTACTGCACCTTAGCCCGGGTACCTCACCCCCTGGTACCTCGAGGTGAGCTCCAGGGAGAGAGGCTGATTTTTTGCTTTTTGAGGCCGACCACCGAACCGGCGCGGGGCGGACTCACAAGCCCCGCAGAGCCGTGGGCACTTAGTCGTTTTTTCGAAAGTTGACACTTAGTCGTTTTTTCGCCGATTTTGCTGGGACCTCCAGGCGAGGACCGGCGTTTTTCGTCTTCCGGGTCCGACCCGGGAACCAGCGCCGAGCGGACACATTCGCTCGCTAGTGCCGTTGGCACTTAGAAAATTTTTCGTTTGTCATGAGCTCCGGGCGGAGACCGGCGTTTTTCGTCTTCCGGGTCCGACCCGGGAACCAGCGCCGAGCGGACACATTCGCTCGCAAGTGCCGTTGGCACTTAGAAAATTTTTCGTTTGTCATGAGCTCCGGGCGGAGAGCGGCGTTTTTCGTCTTCCGGGTTCGACCCGGGAACCAGCGCCGAGCGGACACATTCGCTCGCTAGTGCCGTTGGCACTTAGAAAATTTTTCGTTTGTCATGAGCTCCGGGCGGAGACCGGCGTTTTTTGTCTTCCGGGTTCGACCCGGGAACCAGCGCCGAGCGGACACATTCGCTCGCTAGTGCCGTTGGCACTTAGAAAATGTTTCGTTTGTCATGAGCTCCGGGCGGAGAGCGGCGTTTTTCGTCTTCCGGGTTCGACCCGGGAACCAGCGCCGAGCGGACACATTCGCTCGCTAGTGCCGTTGGCACTTAGAAAATTTTTCGTTTGTCATGAGCTCCGGGCGGAGAGCGGCGTTTTTCGTCTTCCGGGTTCGACCCGGGAACCAGCGCCGAGCGGACACATTCGCTCGCTAGTGCCGTTGGCACTTAGAAAATTTTTCGTTTGTAATGAGCTCCGGGCGGAGAGCGGCGTTTTTCGTCTTCCGGGTTCGACCCGGGAACCAGCGCCGAGCGGACACATTCGCTCGCTAGTGCCGTTGGCACTTAGAAAATTTTTCGTTTGTCATGAGCTCCGGGCGGAGAGCGGCGTTTTTCGTCTTCCGGGTTCGACCCGGGAACCAGCGCCGAGCGGACACATTCGCTCGCTAGTGCCGTTGGCACTTAGAAAATTTTTCGTTTGTCATGAGCTCCGGGCGGAGAGCGGCGTTTTTCGTCTTCCGGGTTCGACCCGGGAACCAGCGCCGAGCGGACACATTCGCTCGCTAGTGCCGTTGGCACTTAGAAAATTTTTCGTTTGTCATGAGCTCCGGGCGGAGAGCGGCGTTTTTCGTCTTCCGGGTTCGACCCGGGAACCAGCGCCGAGCGGACACATTCGCTCGCTAGTGCCGTTGGCACTTAGAAAATTTTTCGTTTGTCATGAGCTCCGGGCGGAGACCGGCATTTTTCGTCATTCGAGGCCGACGGGGGAACCAGCCGGAGCGGACACGTTTGCTCGGAAGAGCCGTTGGCACTTAGAAAAAATTCCGTGTCTCGTGAGCTCCAGGGGGGACAGGCTGGTTTTATTCATCCGTAGCCGACATGGGAACCAGCGCGGAGCGGATTGGTGTTGCGCTGCCATATACCTCATCTCTCTCAAGAGTCCCCCCCTTATACGTGCCGATGGTGTTTTGGAAAACGGGGGGTAACTGGATGAGTACACTGACTAGTGGGACCAAGTACACTAATAGCCCCTGGTACCTAAAATGGAAGTATAGAGGCCGACTTTCGGGCAAGATCACGCCGGGTTAGGCTTCCAGGACCTCGGCTAAGCAATTTTAACGGGTTGCCCGGTTCTTTTTTGAACCAGCCCGGTTCTTTTTTTTTATCCAGCCCGGTTCTTTTTACACTTCCAGCTGGAGCTCGGGAGCGGCTTTTTGCACAAGATCACGCCGTGTTAGGCTTCCAGGACCTCAGCTAAGCAATTTTAACGGGTCGCCCGGTTCTTTTTTGATCCAGCCCGGTTCTTTTTTTTATCCAGCCTGGTTCTTTTTACACTTCCAGCTGGAGCTCGGGAGCGGCTTTTTGCACAAGAACACGCCGTGTTAGGCTTCCAGGACCTCGGCTAAGCAATTTTAACGGGTCGCCCGGTTCTTTTTTGATCCAGCCCGGTTCTTTTTTTTATCCAGCCTGGTTCTTTTTACACTTCCAGCTGGAGCTCGGGAGCGGCTTTTTGCACAAGAACACGCCGTGTTAGGCTTCCAGGACCTCGGCTAAGCAATTTTAACGGGTCGCCCGGTTCTTTTTTGATCCAGCCCGGTTCTTTTTTTTATCCAGCCTGGTTCTTTTTACACTTCCAGCTGGAGCTCGGGAGCGGCTTTTTGCACAAGATCACGCCGTGTTAGGCTTCCAGGACCTCGGCTAAGCAATTTTAACGGGTCGCCCGGTTCTTTTTTTTTATCCAGCCCGGTTCTTTTTTTATCCAGCCCGGTTCTTTTTACACTTCCAGCTGGAGCTCGGGAGCGGCTTTTTGCACAAGATCACGCCGTGTTAGGCTTCCAGGACCTCGGCTAAGCAATTTTAACGGGTTGCCCGGTTCTTTTTTGAACCAGCCCGGTTCTTTTTTTTATCCAGCCTGGTTCTTTTTACACTTCCAGCTGGAGCTCGGGAGCGGCTTTTTGCACAAGAACACGCCGTGTTAGGCTTCCAGGACCTCGGCTAAGCAATTTTAACGGGTCGCCCGGTTCTTTTTTGATCCAGCCCGGTTCTTTTTTTTATCCAGCCTGGTTCTTTTTACACTTCCAGCTGGAGCTCGGGAGCGGCTTTTTGCACAAGAACACGCCGTGTTAGGCTTCCAGGACCTCGGCTAAGCAATTTTAACGGGTTGCCCGGTTCTTTTTTGAACCAGCCCGGTTCTTTTTTTTATCCAGCCCGGTTCTTTTTACACTTCCAGCTGGAGCTCGGGAGCGGCTTTTTGCACAAGAACACGCCGTGTTAGGCTTCCAGGACCTCGGCTAAGCAATTTTAACGGGTCGCCCGGTTCTTTTTTGATCCAGCCCGGTTCTTTTTTTTATCCAGCCTGGTTCTTTTTACACTTCCAGCTGGAGCTCGGGAGCGGCTTTTTGCACAAGATCACGCCGTGTTAGGCTTCCAGGACCTCGGCTAAGCAATTTTAACGGGTCGCCCGGTTCTTTTTTTTATCCAGCCCGGTTCTTTTTTTATCCAGCCCGGTTCTTTTTACACTTCCAGCTGGAGCTCGGGAGCGGCTTTTTGCACAAGATCACGCCGTGTTAGGCTTCCAGGACCTCGGCTAAGCAATTTTAACGGGTCGCCCGGTTCTTTTTTGATCCAGCCCGGTTCTTTTTTTTATCCAGCCTGGTTCTTTTTACACTTCCAGCTGGAGCTCGGGAGCGGCTTTTTGCACAAGAACACGCCGTGTTAGGCTTCCAGGACCTCGGCTAAGCAATTTTAACGGGTCGCCCGGTTCTTTTTTTTATCCAGCCCGGTTCTTTTTTTATCCAGCCCGGTTCTTTTTACACTTCCAGCTGGAGCTCGGGAGCGGCTTTTTGCACAAGATCACGCCGTGTTAGGCTTCCAGGACCTCGGCTAAGCAATTTTAACGGGTCGCCCGGTTCTTTTTTGATCCAGCCCGGTTCTTTTTTTTATCCAGCCCGGTTCTTTTTACACTTCCAGCTGGAGCTTGGGAGCGGCTTTTTGCACAAGAACACGCCGTGTTAGGCTTCCAGGACCTCGGCTAAGCAATTTTAACGGGTCGCCCGGTTCTTTTTTGATCCAGCCCGGTTCTTTTTTTATCCAGCCCGGTTCTTTTTACACTTCCAGCTGGAGCTCGGGAGCGGCTTTTTGCACAAGATCACGCCGGGTTAGGCTTCCAGGACCTCGGCTAAGCAATTTTAACGGGTCGCCCGGTTCTTTTTTGATCCAGCCCGGTTCTTTTTTTATCCAGCCCGGTTCTTTTTACACTTCCAGCTGGAGCTCGGGAGCGGTTTTTTGCACAAGATCACGCCGTGTTAGGCTTCCAGGACCTCGGCTAAGCAATTTTAACGGGTCGCCCGGTTCTTTTTTGATCCAGCCCGGTTCTTTTTTTTATCCAGCCCGGTTCTTTTCACACTTCCAGCTGGAGCTCGGCAGCGGCTATTTGCACAAGATCACGCCGGGTTAGGCTTCCAGGACCTCGGCTAAGCAATTTTAACGGGTCGCCCGGTTCTTTTTTGATCCAGCCCGGTTCTTTTTTTATCCAGCCCGGTTCTTTTTACACTTCCAGCTGGAGCTCGGGAGCGGCTTTTTGCACAAGATCACGCCGTGTTAGGCTTCCAGGACCTCGGCTAAGCAATTTTAACGGGTCGCCCGGTTCTTTTTTGATCCAGCCCGGTTCTTTTTTTATCCAGCCCGGTTCTTTTTACACTTCCAGCTGGAGCTCGGGAGCGGTTTTTTGCACAAGATCACGCCGTGTTAGGCTTCCAGGACCTCGGCTAAGCAATTTTAACGGGCCGCCCGGTTCTTTTTTGATCCAGCCCGGTTCTTTTTTGATCCAGCCCGGTTCTTTTTCCACTTCCAGCTGGAGCTCAGCAGCGGCTTTTTGCACAAGATCACGCCGGGTTAGGCTTCCAGGACCTCGGCTAAGCACTTCTAACGGGTCGCCCGGTTCTTTTTTTGAACCAGCCCGGTTCTTTTTACACTTCCAGCTGGAGCTCAGCAGCGGCTTTTTGCACAAGATCACGCCGGGTTAGGGTTCCAGGACCTCGGCTAAGCAATTTTAACGGGCCGCCCGGTTCTTTTTTTGATCCAGCCCGGTTCTTTTTACACTTCCAGCTGGAGCTCAGCAGCGGCTTTTTGCACAAGATCACGCCGGGTTAGGCTTCCAGGACCTCGCCTAAGCACTTCTAACGGGCCCTGGTCCACCCCTGCCAGCGCATTTCAAAACTTGGCATTAATTTCGACCTAAGAGACGAAGTCTGATTTTTTTCTACCACTTGGGCGGCCTTTTTGCACCCAGAACACCCGCACCGGCACCATAAATTCGAAGGGTGCCGAGTGCGTCGGCGCAGATTCTGCGACGGAGTGACACTTCCCTCTTGTGGACATTCGGCGGTAGGTGAAATGCGCACTCGGTCTTCTCTTTTCTTTTCCTTCCAGTGAAACTTTGGCAACATTCTGCGAGCTGCTGGCTTCCAGAACCTCGGCCAAGCAGGTGGAGGATTTTTTTCCACTTCCAGCTGGAGGTGAGGAGGGACTTTTTGGGCAAGATCACGCCGACTTAGCAAGCAAGGTGGAAGTGCCAGCATGCTCCGTGGCTGGAAGTGTGGATGTGCCAGCACCCTCCCTGCCTATGGAAGTGTGGAGCTCCAGCACCCTCCCTGCCTATGGAAGTGTGGAGCTCCAGCACCCTCCCTGCCTATGGAAGTGTGGAGCTCCAGCACCCTTCCTGCCTATGGAAGTGTGGAGCTCCAGCACCCTCCCTGCCTATGGAAGTGTGGAGCTCCAGCACCCTCCCTGCCTATGGAAGTGTGGAGCTCCAGCACCCTCCCTGCCTATGGAAGTGTGGAGCTCCAGCACCCTCCCTGCCTATGGAAGTGTGGAGCTCCAGCACCCTCCCTGCCTATGGAAGTGTGGAGCTCCAGCACCCTCCCTGCCTATGGAAGTGTGGAGCTCCAGCACCCTCCCTGCCTATGGAAGTGTGGAGCTCCAGCACCCTCCCTGCCTATGGAAGTGTGGAGCTCCAGCACCCTCCCTGCCTATGGAAGTGTGGAGCTCCAGCACCCTCCCTGCCTATGGAAGTGTGGAGCTCCAGCACCCTCCGTGCCTAGGGAAGTGTGGAGCTCCAGCACCCTCCCTGCCTATGGAAGTGTGGAGCTCCAGCACCCTCCCTGCCTATGGAAGTGTGGAGCTCCAGCACCCTCCCTGCCTATGGAAGTGTGGAGCTCCAGCACCCTCCCTGCCTATGGAAGTGTGGAGCTCCAGCACCCTCCCTGCCTATGGAAGTGTGGAGCTCCAGCACCCTCCCTGCCTATGGAAGTGTGGAGCTCCAGCACCCTCCCTGCCTATGGAAGTGTGGAGCTCCAGCACCCTCCCTGCCTATGGAAGTGTGGAGCTCCAGCACCCTCCCTGCCTATGGAAGTGTGGAGCTCCAGCACCCTCCCTGCCTATGGAAGTGTGGAGCTCCAGCACCCTCCCTGCCTATGGAAGTGTGGAGCTCCAGCACCCTCCGTGCCTGGAGCTATGGAGCTATGGAGCTATGGAAGTATGGAGCTATGGAGCTATGGAAGTATGGAGCTATGGAGCTCTGGAGCTATGGAGCTATGGAAGTATGGAGCTATGGAGCTATGGAGGTATGGAGCTATGGAGCTCTGGAGCTCTGGAGCTATGGAGCTATGGAAGTATGGAGCTATGGAGCTCTGGAGCTATGGAGCTATGGAAGTATGGAGCTATGGAGCTATGGAGGTATGGAGCTATGGAGCTCTGGAGCTCTGGAGCTATGGAGCTATGGAAGTATGGAGCTATGGAGCTCTGGAGCTCTGGAGCTATGGAGCTATGGAAGTATGGAGCTATGGAGCTCTGGAGCTATGGAGCTATGGAGCTATGGAAATGTGGAGCTATGGAGCTATGGAGCTATGGAGCTATGGAAGTATGGAAGTATGGAGCTATGGAGCTATGGAGCTCTGGAAGTATGGAGCTATGGAGCTCTGGAGGTATGGAGCTATGGAGCCCTGGAGCCCTGGAGCTATGGAGCCCTGGAGCTATGGAGCTATGGAGCCCTGGAGCTATGGAGCTATGGAGCCCTGGAGCTATGGAGCTATGGAGCTCTGGTGCTATGGAGCTATGGAGCTCTGGTGCTATGGAGCTATGGAGCTCTGGTGCTATGGAGCTATGGAGCTCTGGTGCTATGGAGCTATGGAGCTCTGATGCTATGGAGCTCTGGTGCTATGGAGCTCTGGTGCTATGGAGCTATGGAGCTCTGGTGCTATGGAGCTATGGAGCTCTGGAGGTATGGAGCTCTGGAGGTATGGAGCTCTGGAGTTATGGAGCTATGGAGCCCTGGAGCTCTGGAGGTATGGAGCTATGGTGCTATGGAGCTCTGAAGCCATGGAGCTCTGGTGCTATGGAGCTATGGAGCTCTGGTGCTATGGAGCTATGGAGGTATGGAGCTATGGAGCCCTGGAGCTCTGGAGGTATGGAGCTATGGTGCTATGGAGCTCTGAAGCCATGAAGCTCTGGTGCTATGGAGCTCTGGAGGTATGGAGCTCTGGAGGTATGGAGCTCTGGAGGTATGGAGCTATGGAGCCCTGGAGCTCTGGAGGTATGGAGCTATGGTGCTATGGAGCTCTGAAGCCATGGAGCTCTGGTGCTATGGAGCTCTGGAGGTATGGAGCTCTGGAGGTATGGAGCTCTGGAGGTATGGAGCTATGGAGCCCTGGAGCTCTGGAGGTATGGAGCTATGGTGCTATGGAGCTCTGAAGCCATGGAGCTCTGGTGCTATGGAGCTATGGAGCTCTGGTGCTATGGAGCTATGGAGGTATGGAGCCACCAGCCAGCACCCTCCGTGGCTGGATCAATGGAAGTGTTTTAGGTACCAGGCAGCCAAAGGGCCGAGGCCTCACGCTCGACCACGCCGGCGCAGAGTTCCAGCCGCTCGGATAAGCTCTGTCACTCACCCGCCGCGCAGCCACCGGTAACGGGGAAATGTCGCCGCCTGGCGGACACACCGTTGTAAATGAATGGGCTTTCGCACTTAGTGCAATTTTCGCCAACTCTCTGACTTAGAGCTATGGAAGTATGGAGCTATGGAGCCACCAGCCACCCAGGCTGGAGCTATGGAGCTCTGGAGGTATGGAGCTCTGGTGCTATGGAAGTATGGAGCTCTGGTGCTATGGAAGTATGGAGCTCTGGAGGTATGGAAGTATGGAGCTATGGAAGTATGGAGCTATGGAGCTCTGGAAGTATGGAGCTATGGAGCTCTGGAGGTATGGAGCCCTGGAGCTATGGAGCCCTCGAGCTATGGAAGTATGGAGCTCTGGTGCTATGGAGCTATGGAGCTCTGGTGCTATGGAGCTATGGAGCTATGGAGCTCTGGAGCTATGGAGCTCTGGAGGTATGGAGCTATGGAGCTATGGAGCTCTGGAGGTATGGAGCTATGGAGCTATGGAAGTATGGAGCTCTGGTGCTATGGAGCTATGGAGCTCTGGTGCTATGGAGCTATGGAGCTCTGGTGCTATGGAGCTATGGAGCTATGGAGCTCTGGAAGTATGGAGCTCTGGTGCTATGGAGCTATGGAGCTCTGGTGCTATGGAGCTATGGAGCTCTGGTGCTATGGAGCTCTGGTGCTATGGAGCTCTGGTGCTATGGAGCTATGGAGCTCTGGTGCTATGGAGCTCTGGAGGTATGGAGCTCTGGAGGTATGGAGCTATGGAGCCCTGGAGCTCTGGAGGTATGGAGCTATGGTGCTATGGAGCTCTGAAGCCATGGAGCTCTGGTGCTATGGAGCTATGGAGCTCTGGTGCTATGGAGCTATGGAGCTCTGGTGCTATGGAGCTATGGAGCTATGGAGCTCTGGAAGTATGGAGCTCTGGTGCTATGGAGCTATGGAGCTCTGGTGCTATGGAGCTATGGAGCTCTGGTGCTATGGAGCTATGGAGCTCTGGTGCTATGGAGCTCTGGTGCTATGGAGCTCTGGTGCTATGGAGCTATGGAGCTCTGGTGCTATGGAGCTATGGAGCTCTGGAGGTATGGAGCTCTGGAGGTATGGAGCTCTGGAGGTATGGAGCTATGGAGCCCTGGAGCTCTGGAGGTATGGAGCTATGGTGCTATGGAGCTCTGAAGCCATGGAGCTCTGGTGCTATGGAGCTCTGGAGCTCTGGAGGTATGGAGCTCTGGAGGTATGGAGCTATGGAGCCCTGGAGCTCTGGAGGTATGGAGCTATGGTGCTATGGAGCTCTGAAGCCATGGAGCTCTGGTGCTATGGAGCTCTGGAGCTCTGGAGGTATGGAGCTCTGGAGGTATGGAGCTATGGAGCCCTGGAGCTCTGGAGGTATGGAGCTATGGTGCTATGGAGCTCTGAAGCCATGGAGCTCTGGTGCTATGGAGCTCTGGAGCTCTGGAGGTATGGAGCTCTGGAGGTATGGAGCTCTGGAGGTATGGAGCTATGGAGCCCTGGAGCTCTGGAGGTATGGAGCTATGGTGCTATGGAGCTCTGAAGCCATGGAGCTCTGGTGCTATGGAGCTCTGGAGGTATGGAGCTCTGGAGGTATGGAGCTCTGGAGGTATGGAGCTATGGAGCCCTGGAGCTCTGGAGGTATGGAGCTATGGTGCTATGGAGCTCTGAAGCCATGGAGCTCTGGTGCTATGGAGCTCTGGAGGTATGGAGCTCTGGAGGTATGGAGCTCTGGAGGTATGGAGCTATGGAGCCCTGGAGCTCTGGAGGTATGGAGCTATGGTGCTATGGAGCTCTGAAGCCATGGAGCTCTGGTGCTATGGAGCTATGGAGCTCTGGTGCTATGGAGCTATGGAGGTATGGAGCCACCAGCCAGCACCCTCCGTGGCTGGATCAATGGAAGTGTTTTAGGTACCAGGCAGCCAAAGGGCCGAGGCCTCACGCTCGACCACGCCGGCGCAGAGTTCCAGCCGCTCGGATAAGCTCTGTCACTCACCCGCCGCGCAGCCACCGGTAACGGGGAAATGTCGCCGCCTGGCGGACACACCGTTGTAAATGAATGGGCTTTCGCACTTAGTGCAATTTTCGCCAACTCTCTGACTTAGAGCTATGGAAGTATGGAGCTATGGAGCCACCAGCCACCCAGGCTGGAGCTATGGAGCTCTGGAGGTATGGAGCTCTGGTGCTATGGAAGTATGGAGCTCTGGTGCTATGGAAGTATGGAGCTCTGGAGGTATGGAAGTATGGAGCTATGGAAGTATGGAGCTATGGAGCTCTGGAAGTATGGAGCTATGGAGCTCTGGAGGTATGGAGCCCTGGAGCTATGGAGCCCTCGAGCTATGGAAGTATGGAGCTCTGGTGCTATGGAGCTATGGAGCTCTGGTGCTATGGAGCTATGGAGCTATGGAGCTCTGGAGCTATGGAGCTCTGGAGGTATGGAGCTATGGAGCTATGGAGCTCTGGAGGTATGGAGCTATGGAGCTATGGAAGTATGGAGCTCTGGTGCTATGGAGCTATGGAGCTCTGGTGCTATGGAGCTATGGAGCTCTGGTGCTATGGAGCTATGGAGCTATGGAGCTCTGGAAGTATGGAGCTCTGGTGCTATGGAGCTATGGAGCTCTGGTGCTATGGAGCTATGGAGCTCTGGTGCTATGGAGCTCTGGTGCTATGGAGCTCTGGTGCTATGGAGCTATGGAGCTCTGGTGCTATGGAGCTCTGGAGGTATGGAGCTCTGGAGGTATGGAGCTATGGAGCCCTGGAGCTCTGGAGGTATGGAGCTATGGTGCTATGGAGCTCTGAAGCCATGGAGCTCTGGTGCTATGGAGCTATGGAGCTCTGGTGCTATGGAGCTATGGAGCTCTGGTGCTATGGAGCTATGGAGCTATGGAGCTCTGGAAGTATGGAGCTCTGGTGCTATGGAGCTATGGAGCTCTGGTGCTATGGAGCTATGGAGCTCTGGTGCTATGGAGCTATGGAGCTCTGGTGCTATGGAGCTCTGGTGCTATGGAGCTCTGGTGCTATGGAGCTATGGAGCTCTGGTGCTATGGAGCTATGGAGCTCTGGAGGTATGGAGCTCTGGAGGTATGGAGCTATGGAGCCCTGGAGCTCTGGAGGTATGGAGCTATGGTGCTATGGAGCTCTGAAGCCATGGAGCTCTGGTGCTATGGAGCTCTGGAGCTCTGGAGGTATGGAGCTCTGGAGGTATGGAGCTATGGAGCCCTGGAGCTCTGGAGGTATGGAGCTATGGTGCTATGGAGCTCTGAAGCCATGGAGCTCTGGTGCTATGGAGCTCTGGAGCTCTGGAGGTATGGAGCTCTGGAGGTATGGAGCTCTGGAGGTATGGAGCTATGGAGCCCTGGAGCTCTGGAGGTATGGAGCTATGGTGCTATGGAGCTCTGAAGCCATGGAGCTCTGGTGCTATGGAGCTCTGGAGGTATGGAGCTCTGGAGGTATGGAGCTCTGGAGGTATGGAGCTATGGAGCCCTGGAGCTCTGGAGGTATGGAGCTATGGTGCAATGGAGCTCTGAAGCCATGGAGCTCTGGTGCTATGGAGCTCTGGAGGTATGGAGCTCTGGAGGTATGGAGCTCTGGAGGTATGGAGCTCTGGAGCCCTGGAGCTCTGGAGGTATGGAGCTATGGTGCTATGGAGCTCTGAAGCCATGGAGCTCTGGTGCTATGGAGCTATGGAGCTCTGGTGCTATGGAGCTATGGAGGTATGGAGCCACCAGCCAGCACCCTCCGTGGCTGGATCAATGGAAGTGTTTTAGGTACCAGGCAGCCAAAGGGCCGAGGCCTCACGCTCGACCACGCCGGCGCAGAGTTCCAGCCGCTCGGATAAGCTCTGTCACTCACCCGCCGCGCAGCCACCGGTAACGGGGAAATGTCGCCGCCTGGCGGACACACCGTTGTAAATGAATGGGCTTTCGCACTTAGTGCAATTTTCGCCAACTCTCTGACTTAGAGCTATGGAAGTATGGAGCTATGGAGCCACCAGCCACCCAGGCTGGAGCTATGGAGCTCTGGAGGTATGGAGCTCTGGTGCTATGGAAGTATGGAGCTCTGGTGCTATGGAAGTATGGAGCTCTGGAGGTATGGAAGTATGGAGCTATGGAAGTATGGAGCTATGGAGCTCTGGAAGTATGGAGCTATGGAGCTCTGGAGGTATGGAGCCCTGGAGCTATGGAGCCCTCGAGCTATGGAAGTATGGAGCTCTGGTGCTATGGAGCTATGGAGCTCTGGTGCTATGGAGCTATGGAGCTATGGAGCTCTGGAGCTATGGAGCTCTGGAGGTATGGAGCTATGGAGCTATGGAGCTCTGGAGGTATGGAGCTATGGAGCTATGGAAGTATGGAGCTCTGGTGCTATGGAGCTATGGAGCTCTGGTGCTATGGAGCTATGGAGCTCTGGTGCTATGGAGCTATGGAGCTATGGAGCTCTGGAAGTATGGAGCTCTGGTGCTATGGAGCTATGGAGCTCTGGTGCTATGGAGCTATGGAGCTCTGGTGCTATGGAGCTCTGGTGCTATGGAGCTCTGGTGCTATGGAGCTATGGAGCTCTGGTGCTATGGAGCTCTGGAGGTATGGAGCTCTGGAGGTATGGAGCTATGGAGCCCTGGAGCTCTGGAGGTATGGAGCTATGGTGCTATGGAGCTCTGAAGCCATGGAGCTCTGGTGCTATGGAGCTATGGAGCTCTGGTGCTATGGAGCTATGGAGCTCTGGTGCTATGGAGCTATGGAGCTATGGAGCTCTGGAAGTATGGAGCTCTGGTGCTATGGAGCTATGGAGCTCTGGTGCTATGGAGCTATGGAGCTCTGGTGCTATGGAGCTATGGAGCTCTGGTGCTATGGAGCTCTGGTGCTATGGAGCTCTGGTGCTATGGAGCTATGGAGCTCTGGTGCTATGGAGCTATGGAGCTCTGGAGGTATGGAGCTCTGGAGGTATGGAGCTATGGAGCCCTGGAGCTCTGGAGGTATGGAGCTATGGTGCTATGGAGCTCTGAAGCCATGGAGCTCTGGTGCTATGGAGCTCTGGAGCTCTGGAGGTATGGAGCTCTGGAGGTATGGAGCTATGGAGCCCTGGAGCTCTGGAGGTATGGAGCTATGGTGCTATGGAGCTCTGAAGCCATGGAGCTCTGGTGCTATGGAGCTCTGGAGCTCTGGAGGTATGGAGCTCTGGAGGTATGGAGCTCTGGAGGTATGGAGCTATGGAGCCCTGGAGCTCTGGAGGTATGGAGCTATGGTGCTATGGAGCTCTGAAGCCATGGAGCTCTGGTGCTATGGAGCTCTGGAGGTATGGAGCTCTGGAGGTATGGAGCTCTGGAGGTATGGAGCTATGGAGCCCTGGAGCTCTGGAGGTATGGAGCTATGGTGCAATGGAGCTCTGAAGCCATGGAGCTCTGGTGCTATGGAGCTCTGGAGGTATGGAGCTCTGGAGGTATGGAGCTCTGGAGGTATGGAGCTCTGGAGCCCTGGAGCTCTGGAGGTATGGAGCTATGGTGCTATGGAGCTCTGAAGCCATGGAGCTCTGGTGCTATGGAGCTATGGAGCTCTGGTGCTATGGAGCTATGGAGGTATGGAGCCACCAGCCAGCACCCTCCGTGGCTGGATCAATGGAAGTGTTTTAGGTACCAGGCAGCCAAAGGGCCGAGGCCTCACGCTCGACCACGCCGGCGCAGAGTTCCAGCCGCTCGGATAAGCTCTGTCACTCACCCGCCGCGCAGCCACCGGTAACGGGGAAATGTCGCCGCCTGGCGGACACGCCGTTGTAAATGAATGGGCTTTCGCACTTAGTGCAATTTTCGCCAACTCTCTGACTTAGAGCTATGGAAGTATGGAGCTATGGAGCCACCAGCCACCCAGGCTGGAGCTATGGAGCTCTGGAGGTATGGAGCTCAGGTGCTATGGAAGTATGGAGCTATGGAGCTATGGAAGTATGGAGCTATGGAGCTATGGAGCTCTGGAAGTATGGAGCTATGGAGCTCTGGAGGTATGGAGCTATGGAGCCCTGGAGCCCTGGAGCTATGGAGCTCTGGTGCTATGGAGGTATGGAGCTCTGGAGGTATGGAGCTCTGGAGGTATGGAGCTATGGAGCTATGGAGCCCTGGAGCTATGGAGCTATGGAGCCCTGGAGCTATGGAGCTATGGAGCCCTGGAGCTATGGAGCTATGGAGCTCTGGTGCTATGGAGCTATGGAGCTCTGGTGCTATGGAGCTATGGAGCTCTGGTGCTATGGAGCTATGGAGCTCTGGTGCTATGGAGCTATGGAGCTCTGGAAGTATGGAGCTATGGAGCTCTGGAGGTATGGAGCTATGGAGCCCTGGAGCTATGGAGCCCTGGAGCTATGGAAGTATGGAGCTCTGGTGCTATGGAGCTATGGAGCTCTGGTGCTATGGAGCTATGGAGCTCTGGAGCTATGGAGCTATGGAGGTATGGAGCTATGGAGCTATGGAGCTCTGGAGGTATGGAGCTATGGAGCTATGGAAGTATGGAGCTCTGGTGCTATGGAGCTATGGAGCTCTGGTGCTATGGAGCTATGGAGCTCTGGTGCTATGGAGCTATGGAGCTATGGAGCTCTGGAAGTATGGAGCTCTGGTGCTATGGAGCTATGGAGCTCTGGTGCTATGGAGCTATGGAGCTCTGGTGCTATGGAGCTATGGAGCTCTGGTGCTATGGAGCTCTGGTGCTATGGAGCTCTGGTGCTATGGAGCTATGGAGCTCTGGTGCTATGGAGCTATGGAGCTCTGGAGGTATGGAGCTCTGGAGGTATGGAGCTCTGGAGGTATGGAGCTTTGGAGCCCTGGAGCTCTGGAGGTATGGAGCTATGGTGCTATGGAGCTCTGAAGCCATGGAGCTCTGGTGCTATGGAGCTCTGGAGCTCTGGAGGTATGGAGCTCTGGAGGTATGGAGCTATGGAGCCCTGGAGCTCTGGAGGTATGGAGCTATGGTGCTATGGAGCTCTGAAGCCATGGAGCTCTGGTGCTATGGAGCTCTGGAGCTCTGGAGGTATGGAGCTCTGGAGGTATGGAGCTATGGAGCCCTGGAGCTCTGGAGGTATGGAGCTATGGTGCTATGGAGCTCTGAAGCCATGGAGCTCTGGTGCTATGGAGCTCTGGAGCTCTGGAGCTCTGGAGGTATGGAGCTCTGGAGGTATGGAGCTCTGGAGGTATGGAGCTATGGAGCCCTGGAGCTCTGGAGGTATGGAGCTATGGTGCTATGGAGCTCTGAAGCCATGGAGCTCTGGTGCTATGGAGCTCTGGAGGTATGGAGCTCTGGAGGTATGGAGCTCTGGAGGTATGGAGCTATGGAGCCCTGGAGCTCTGGAGGTATGGAGCTATGGTGCTATGGAGCTCTGAAGCCATGGAGCTCTGGTGCTATGGAGCTCTGGAGGTATGGAGCTCTGGAGGTATGGAGCTCTGGAGGTATGGAGCTATGGAGCCCTGGAGCTCTGGAGGTATGGAGCTATGGTGCTATGGAGCTCTGAAGCCATGGAGCTCTGGTGCTATGGAGCTCTGGAGGTATGGAGCTCTGGAGGTATGGAGCTCTGGAGGTATGGAGCTATGGAGCCCTGGAGCTCTGGAGGTATGGAGCTATGGTGCTATGGAGCTCTGAAGCCATGGATCTCTGGTGCTATGGAGCTATGGAGCTCTGGTGCTATGGAGCTATGGAGGTATGGAGCCACCAGCCAGCACCCTCCGTGGCTGGATCAATGGAAGTGTTTTAGGTACCAGGCAGCCAAAGGGCCGAGGCCTCATGCTCGACCACGCCGGCGCAGAGTTCCAGCCGCTCGGATAAGCTCTGTCACTCACCCGCCGCGCAGCCACCGGTAACGGGGAAATGTCGCCGCCTTGTGGACACGCCGTTGTAAATGAATGGGCTTTCGCACTTAGTGCAATTTTCGCCAACTCTCTGACTTAGAGCTATGGAAGTATGGAGCTATGGAGCCACCAGCCACCCAGGCTGGAGCTCTGGAGCTCTGGAGGTATGGAGCTCTGGTGCTATGGAAGTATGGAGCTCTGGTGCTATGGAAGTATGGAGCTATGGAGGTATGGAAGTATGGAGCTATGGAAGTATGGAGCTATGGAGCTCTGGAAGTATGGAGCTATGGAGCTCTGGAGGTATGGAGCCCTGGAGCTATGGAGCCCTGGAGCTATGGAAGTATGGAGCTCTGGTGCTATGGAGCTATGGAGCTCTGGTGCTATGGAGCTATGGAGCTCTGGAGCTATGGAGCTCTGGAGGTATGGAGCTATGGAGCTATGGAGCTCTGGAGGTATGGAGCTATGGAGCTATGGAAGTATGGAGCTCTGGTGCTATGGAGCTATGGAGCTCTGGTGCTATGGAGCTATGGAGCTCTGGTGCTATGGAGCTATGGAGCTATGGAGCTATGGAGCTCTGGAAGTATGGAGCTCTGGTGCTATGGAGCTATGGAGCTCTGGTGCTTTGGAGCTATGGAGCTCTGGTGCTATGGAGTTCTGGTGCTATGGAGCTCTGGTGCTATGGAGCTATGGAGCTCTGGTGCTATGGAGCTCTGGAGGTATGGAGCTCTGGAGGTATGGAGCTCTGGAGGTATGGAGCTATGGAGCCCTGGAGCTCTGGAGGTATGGAGCTATGGTGCTATGGAGCTCTGAAGCCATGGAGCTCTGGTGCTATGGAGCTATGGAGCTCTGGTGCTATGGAGCTATGGAGCTATGGAGCTCTGGAAGTATGGAGCTCTGGTGCTATGGAGCTATGGAGCTCTGGTGCTATGGAGCTATGGAGCTCTGGTGCTATGGAGCTATGGAGCTCTGGTGCTATGGAGCTCTGGTGCTATGGAGCTCTGGTGCTATGGAGCTATGGAGCTCTGGTGCTATGGAGCTATGGAGCTCTGGAGGTATGGAGCTCTGGAGGTATGGAGCTCTGGAGGTATGGAGCTATGGAGCCCTGGAGCTCTGGAGGTATGGAGCTATGGTGCTATGGAGCTCTGAAGCCATGGAGCTCTGGTGCTATGGAGCTCTGGAGCTCTGGAGGTATGGAGCTCTGGAGGTATGGAGCTATGGAGCCCTGGAGTTCTGGAGGTATGGAGCTATGGAGCTCTGAAGCCATGGAGCTCTGGTGCTATGGAGCTCTGGAGCTCTGGAGGTATGGAGCTCTGGAGGTATGGAGCTCTGGAGGTATGGAGCTATGGAGCCCTGGAGCTCTGGAGGTATGGAGCTATGGTGCTATGGAGCTCTGAAGCCATGGAGCTCTGGTGCTATGGAGCTCTGGAGGTATGGAGCTCTGGAGGTATGGAGCTCTGGAGGTATGGAGCTATGGAGCCCTGGAGCTCTGGAGGTATGGAGCTATGGTGCTATGGAGCTCTGAAGCCATGGAGCTCTGGTGCTATGGAGCTCTGGAGGTATGGAGCTCTGGAGGTATGGAGCTCTGGAGGTATGGAGCTATGGAGCCCTGGAGCTCTGGAGGTATGGAGCTATGGTGCTATGGAGCTCTGAAGCCATGGAGCTCTGGTGCTATGGAGCTATGGAGCTCTGGTGCTATGGAGCTATGGAGGTATGGAGCCACCAGCCAGCACCCTCCGTGGCTGGATCAATGGAAGTGTTTTAGGTACCAGGCAGCCAAAGGGCCGAGGCCTCACGCTCGACCACGCCGGCGCAGAGTTCCAGCCGCTCGGATAAGCTCTGTCACTCACCCGCCGCGCAGCCACCGGTAACGGGGAAATGTCGCCGCCTTGTGGACACGCCGTTGTAAATGAATGGGCTTTCGCACTTAGTGCAATTTTCGCCAACTCTCTGACTTAGAGCTATGGAAGTATGGAGCTATGGAGCCACCAGCCACCCAGGCTGGAGCTCTGGAGCTCTGGAGGTATGGAGCTCTGGTGCTATGGAAGTATGGAGCTCTGGTGCTATGGAAGTATGGAGCTATGGAGGTATGGAAGTATGGAGCTATGGAAGTATGGAGCTATGGAGCTCTGGAAGTATGGAGCTATGGAGCTCTGGAGGTATGGAGCCCTGGAGCTATGGAGCCCTGGAGCTATGGAAGTATGGAGCTCTGGTGCTATGGAGCTATGGAGCTCTGGTGCTATGGAGCTATGGAGCTATGGAGCTCTGGAGCTATGGAGCTCTGGAGGTATGGAGCTATGGAGCTATGGAGCTCTGGAGGTATGGAGCTATGGAGCTATGGAAGTATGGAGCTCTGGTGCTATGGAGCTATGGAGCTCTGGTGCTATGGAGCTATGGAGCTCTGGTGCTATGGAGCTATGGAGCTATGGAGCTCTGGAAGTATGGAGCTCTGGTGCTATGGAGCTCTGGTGCTATGGAGCTATGGAGCTCTGGTGCTATGGAGCTCTGGTGCTATGGAGCTCTGGTGCTATGGAGCTATGGAGCTCTGGTGCTATGGAGCTCTGGAGGTATGGAGCTCTGGAGGTATGGAGCTCTGGAGGTATGGAGCTATGGAACCCTGGAGCTCTGGAGGTATGGAGCTATGGTGCTATGGAGCTCTGAAGCCATGGAGCTCTGGTGCTATGGAGCTATGGAGCTCTGGTGCTATGGAGCTATGGAGCTATGGAGCTCTGGAAGTATGGAGCTCTGGTGCTATGGAGCTATGGAGCTCTGGTGCTATGGAGCTATGGAGCTCTGGTGCTATGGAGCTATGGAGCTCTGGTGCTATGGAGCTCTGGTGCTATGGAGCTCTGGTGCTATGGAGCTATGGAGCTCTGGTGCTATGGAGCTATGGAGCACTGGAGGTATGGAGCTCTGGAGGTATGGAGCTCTGGAGGTATGGAGCTATGGAGCCCTGGAGCTCTGGAGGTATGGAGCTATGGTGCTATGGAGCTCTGAAGCCATGGAGCTCTGGTGCTATGGAGCTCTGGAGCTCTGGAGGTATGGAGCTCTGGAGGTATGGAGCTATGGAGCCCTGGAGCTCTGGAGGTATGGAGCTATGGTGCTATGGAGCTCTGAAGCCATGGAGCTCTGGTGCTATGGAGCTCTGGAGCTCTGGAGGTATGGAGCTCTGGAGGTATGGAGCTATGGAGCCCTGGAGCTCTGGAGGTATGGAGCTATGGTGCTATGGAGCTCTGAAGCCATGGAGCTCTGGTGCTATGGAGCTCTGGAGCTCTGGAGGTATGGAGCTCTGGAGGTATGGAGCTCTGGAGGTATGGAGCTATGGAGCCCTGGAGCTCTGGAGGTATGGAGCTATGGTGCTATGGAGCTCTGAAGCCATGGAGCTCTGGTGCTATGGAGCTCTGGAGGTATGGAGCTCTGGAGGTATGGAGCTCTGGAGGTATGGAGCTATGGAGCCCTGGAGCTCTGGAGGTATGGAGCTATGGTGCTATGGAGCTCTGAAGCCATGGAGCTCTGGTGCTATGGAGCTCTGGAGGTATGGAGCTCTGGAGGTATGGAGCTCTGGAGGTATGGAGCTATGGCCCTGGAGCTCTGGAGGTATGGAGCTATGGTGCTATGGAGCTCTGAAGCCATGGAGCTCTGGTGCTATGGAGCTATGGAGCTCTGGTGCTATGGAGCTATGGAGGTATGGAGCCACCAGCCAGCACCCTCCGTGGCTGGATCAATGGAAGTGTTTTAGGTACCAGGCAGCCAAAGGGCCGAGGCCTCACGCTCGACCACGCCGGCGCAGAGTTCCAGCCGCTCGGATAAGCTCTGTCACTCACCCGCCGCGCAGCCACCGGTAACGGGGAAATGTCGCCGCCTTGTGGACACGCCGTTGTAAATGAATGGGCTTTCGCACTTAGTGCAATTTTCGCCAACTCTCTGACTGGAGCTATGGAAGTATGGAGCTATGGAGCCACCAGCCACCCAGGCTGGAGCTATGGAGCTCTGGAGGTATGGAGCTCTGGTGCTATGGAAGTATGGAGCTATGGAGCTATGGAAGTATGGAGCTATGGAGCTATGGAGCTCTGGAAGTATGGAGCTATGGAGCTCTGGAGGTATGGAGCTATGGAGCCCTGGAGCCCTGGAGCTCTGGAGGTATGGAGCTCTGGAGGTATGGAGCTCTGGAGGTATGGAGCTCTGGAGGTATGGAGCTATGGAGCTATGGAGCTCTGGTGCTATGGAGCTATGGAGCTCTGGTGCTATGGAGCTATGGAGCTCTGGAGCTATGGAGCTCTGGAGGTATGGAGCTATGGAGCTATGGAGCTCTGGAGGTATGGAGCTATGGAGCTATGGAAGTATGGAGCTCTGGTGCTATGGAGCTATGGAGCTCTGGTGCTATGGAGCTATGGAGCTCTGGTGCTATGGAGCTATGGAGCTATGGAGCTCTGGAAGTATGGAGCTCTGGTGCTATGGAGCTATGGAGCTCTGGTGCTATGGAGCTATGGAGCTCTGGTGCTATGGAGCTATGGAGCTCTGGAGCTCTGGAGGTATGGAGCTATGGTGCTATGGAGCTCTGAAGCCATGGAGCTCTGGTGCTATCGAGCTATGGAGCTCTGGTGCTATGGAGCTATGGAGGTATGGAGCCACCAGCCAGCACCCTCCGTGGCTGGATCAATGGAAGTGTTTTAGGTACCAGGCAGCCAAAGGGCCGAGGCCTCACGCTCGACCACGCCGGCGCAGAGTTCCAGCCGCTCGGATAAGCTCTGTCACTCACCCGCCGCGCAGCCACCGGTAACGGGGAAATGTCGCCGCCTTGTGGACACGCCGTTGTAAATGAATGGGCTTTCGCACTTAGTGCAATTTTCGCCAACTCTCTGACTTAGAGCTATGGAAGTATGGAGCTATGGAGCCACCAGCCACCCAGGCTGGAGCTCTGGAGCTCTGGAGGTATGGAGCTCTGGTGCTATGGAAGTATGGAGCTCTGGTGCTATGGAAGTATGGAGCTATGGAGGTATGGAAGTATGGAGCTATGGAAGTATGGAGCTATGGAGCTCTGGAAGTATGGAGCTATGGAGCTCTGGAGGTATGGAGCCCTGGAGCTATGGAGCCCTGGAGCTATGGAAGTATGGAGCTCTGGTGCTATGGAGCTATGGAGCTCTGGTGCTATGGAGCTATGGAGCTATGGAGCTCTGGAGCTATGGAGCTCTGGAGGTATGGAGCTATGGAGCTATGGAGCTCTGGAGGTATGGAGCTATGGAGCTATGGAAGTATGGAGCTCTGGTGCTATGGAGCTATGGAGCTCTGGTGCTATGGAGGTATGGAGCTATGGAGCTCTGGAGGTATGGAGCTATGGAGCTATGGAAGTATGGAGCTCTGGTGCTATGGAGCTATGGAGCTCTGGTGCTATGGAGCTATGGAGCTCTGGTGCTATGGAGCTATGGAGCTATGGAGCTCCTGAAGTATGGAGCTATGGAGCTCTGGAGGTATGGAGCTATGGAGCCCTGGAGCCCTGGAGCTATGGAGCCCTGGAGCTATGGAGCTATGGAGCCCTGGAGCCCTGGAGCTATGGAGCCCTGGTGCTATGGAGCTATGGAGCTCTGGTGCTATGGAGCTATGGAGCTCTGGTGCTATGGAGCTATGGAGCTCTGGTGCTATGGAGCTATGGAGCTCTGGAAGTATGGAGCTATGGAGCTCTGGAGGTATGGAGCTATGGAGCTCTGGAGGTATGGAGCTATGGAGCCCTGGAGCTATGGTGCTATGGAGCTCTGGTGCTATGGAGCTATGGAGCTCTGGTGCTATGGAGCTATGGAGCTCTGGAGGTATGGAGCTCTGGAGGTATGGAGCTCTGGAGGTATGGAGCTTTGGAGCCCTGGAGCTCTGGAGGTATGGAGCTATGGTGCTATGGAGCTCTGAAGCCATGGAGCTCTGGTGCTATGGAGCTATGGAGCTCTGGTGCAATGGAGCTATGGAGGTATGGAGCCACCAGCCAGCACCCTCCGTGGCTGGATCAATGGAAGTGTTTTAGGTACCAGGCAGCCAAAGGGCCGAGGCCTCACGCTCGACCACGCCGGCGCAGAGTTCCAGCCGCTCGGATAAGGTCTGTCACTCACCCGCCGCGCAGCCACCGGTAACGGGGAAATGTCGCCGCCTTGTGGACACGCCGTTGTAAATGAATGGGCTTTCGCACTTAGTGCAATTTTCGCCAACTCTCTGACTTAGAGCTATGGAAGTATGGAGCTATGGAGCCACCAGCCACCCAGGCTGGAGCTCTGGAGCTCTGGAGGTATGGAGCTCTGGTGCTATGGAAGTATGGAGCTCTGGTGCTATGGAAGTATGGAGCTATGGAGGTATGGAAGTATGGAGCTATGGAAGTATGGAGCTATGGAGCTCTGGAAGTATGGAGCTATGGAGCTCTGGAGGTATGGAGCCCTGGAGCTATGGAGCCCTGGAGCTATGGAAGTATGGAGCTCTGGTGCTATGGAGCTATGGAGCTCTGGTGCTATGGAGCTATGGAGCTATGGAGCTCTGGAGCTATGGAGCTCTGGAGGTATGGAGCTATGGAGCTATGGAGCTCTGGAGGTATGGAGCTATGGAGCTATGGAAGTATGGAGCTCTGGTGCTATGGAGCTATGGAGCTCTGGTGCTATGGAGCTATGGAGCTCTGGTGCTATGGAGCTATGGAGCTATGGAGCTCTGGAAGTATGGAGCTCTGGTGCTATGGAGCTATGGAGCTCTGGTGCTATGGAGCTATGGAGCTCTGGTGCTATGGAGCTCTGGTGCTATGGAGCTCTGGTGCTATGGAGCTCTGGAGCTCTGGTGCTATGGAGCTATGGAGCTTTGGAGGTATGGAGCTCTGGAGGTATGGAGCTCTGGAGGTATGGAGCTATGGAGCCCTGGAGCTCTGGAGGTATGGAGCTATGGTGCTATGGAGCTCTGAAGCCATGGAGCTCTGGTGCTATGGAGCTCTGGAGCTCTGGAGGTATGGAGCTCTGGAGGTATGGAGCTATGGAGCCCTGGAGCTCTGGAGGTATGGAGCTATGGTGCTATGGAGCTCTGAAGCCATGGAGCTCTGGTGCTATGGAGCTCTGGAGGTATGGAGCTCTGGAGGTATGGAGCTCTGGAGGTATGGAGCTATGGAGCCCTGGAGCTCTGGAGGTATGGAGCTATGGTGCTATGGAGCTCTGAAGCCATGGAGCTCTGGTGCTATGGAGCTCTGGAGCTCTGGAGGTATGGAGCTCTGGAGGTATGGAGCTCTGGAGGTATGGAGCTATGGAGCCCTGGAGCTCTGGAGGTATGGAGCTATGGTGCTATGGAGCTCTGAAGCCATGGAGCTCTGGTGCTATGGAGCTCTGGAGGTATGGAGCTCTGGAGGTATGGAGCTCTGGAGGTATGGAGCTATGGAGCCCTGGAGCTCTGGAGGTATGGAACTATGGTGCTATGGAGCTCTGAAGCCATGGAGCTCTGGTGCTATGGAGCTCTGGAGGTATGGAGCTCTGGAGGTATGGAGTTCTGGAGGTATGGAGCTATGGAGCCCTGGAGCTCTGGAGGTATGGAGCTATGGTGCTATGGAGCTCTGAAGCCATGGAGCTCTGGTGCTATGGAGCTCTGGAGCTCTGGTGCTATGGAGCTCTGGAGGTATGGAGCTATGGAGCCCTGGAGCTCTGGAGGTATGGAGCTATGGTGCTATGGAGCTCTGAAGCCATGGAGCTCTGGTGCTATGGAGCTCTGGAGCTCTGGAGGTATGGAGCTCTGGAGGTATGGAGCTATGGAGCCCTGGAGCTCTGGAGGTATGGAGCTATGGTGCTATGGAGCTCTGAAGCCATGGAGCTCTGGTGCTATGGAGCTCTGGAGCTCTGGAGGTATGGAGCTCTGGAGGTATGGAGCTATGGAGCCCTGGAGCTCTGGAGGTATGGAGCTATGGTGCTATGGAGCTCTGAAGCCATGGAGCTCTGGTGCTATGGAGCTCTGGAGGTATGGAGCTCTGGAGGTATGGAGCTCTGGAGGTATGGAGCTATGGAGCCCTGGAGCTCTGGAGGTATGGAGCTATGGTGCTATGGAGCTCTGAAGCCATGGAGCTCTGGTGCTATGGAGCTATGGAGCTCTGGTGCTATGGAGCTATGGAGGTATGGAGCCACCAGCCAGCACCCTCCGTGGCTGGATCAATGGAAGTGTTTTAGGTACCAGGCAGCCAAAGGGCCGAGGCCTCACGCTCGACCACGCCGGCGCAGAGTTCCAGCCGCTCGGATAAGCTCTGTCACTCACCCGCCGCGCAGCCACCGGTAACGGGGAAATGTCGCCGCCTTGTGGACACGCCGTTGTAAATGAATGGGCTTTCGCACTTAGTGCAATTTTCGCCAACTCTCTGACTTAGAGCTATGGAAGTATGGAGCTATGGAGCCACCAGCCACCCAGGCTGGAGCTCTGGAGCTCTGGAGGTATGGAGCTCTGGTGCTATGGAAGTATGGAGCTCTGGTGCTATGGAAGTATGGAGCTATGGAGGTATGGAAGTATGGAGCTATGGAAGTATGGAGCTATGGAGCTCTGGAAGTATGGAGCTATGGAGCTCTGGAGGTATGGAGCCCTGGAGCTATGGAGCCCTGGAGCTATGGAAGTATGGAGCTCTGGTGCTATGGAGCTATGGAGCTCTGGTGCTATGGAGCTATGGAGCTATGGAGCTCTGGAGCTATGGAGCTCTGGAGGTATGGAGCTATGGAGCTATGGAGCTCTGGAGGTATGGAGCTATGGAGCTATGGAAGTATGGAGCTCTGGTGCTATGGAGCTATGGAGCTCTGGTGCTATGGAGCTATGGAGCTCTGGTGCTATGGAGCTATGGAGCTATGGAGCTCTGGAAGTATGGAGCTCTGGTGCTATGGAGCTATGGAGCTCTGGTGCTATGGAGCTATGGAGCTCTGGTGCTATGGAGCTCTGGTGCTATGGAGCTCTGGTGCTATGGAGCTATGGAGCTATGGTGCTATGGAGCTCTGGAGGTATGGAGCTCTGGAGGTATGGAGCTCTGGAGGTATGGAGCTATGGAGCCCTGGAGCTCTGGAGGTATGGAGCTATGGTGCTATGGAGCTCTGAAGCCATGGAGCTCTGGTGCTATGGAGCTATGGAGCTCTGGTGCTATGGAGCTATGGAGCTATGGAGCTCTGGAAGTATGGAGCTCTGGTGCTATGGAGCTATGGAGCTCTGGTGCTATGGAGCTATGGAGCTCTGGTGCTATGGAGCTATGGAGCTCTGGTGCTATGGAGCTCTGGTGCTATGGAGCTCTGGTGCTATGGAGCTATGGAGCTCTGGTGCTATGGAGCTATGGAGCTCTGGAGGTATGGAGCTCTGGAGGTATGGAGCTCTGGAGGTATGGAGCTATGGAGCCCTGGAGCTCTGGAGGTATGGAGCTATGGTGCTATGGAGCTCTGAAGCCATGGAGCTCTGGTGCTATGGAGCTCTGGAGCTCTGGAGGTATGGAGCTCTGGAGGTATGGAGCTATGGAGCCCTGGAGCTCTGGAGGTATGGAGCTATGGTGCTATGGAGCTCTGAAGCCATGGAGCTCTGGTGCTATGGAGCTCTGGAGCTCTGGAGGTATGGAGCTCTGGAGGTATGGAGCTCTGGAGGTGTGGAGCTATGGAGCCCTGGAGCTCTGGAGGTATGGAGCTATGGTGCTATGGAGCTCTGAAGCCATGGAGCTCTGGTGCTATGGAGCTCTGGAGGTATGGAGCTCTGGAGGTATGGAGCTCTGGAGGTATGGAGCTATGGAGCCCTGGAGCTCTGGAGGTATGGAGCTATGGTGCTATGGAGCTCTGAAGCCATGGAGCTCTGGTGCTATGGAGCTCTGGAGGTATGGAGCTCTGGAGGTATGGAGCTCTGGAGGTATGGAGCTATGGCCCTGGAGCTCTGGAGGTATGGAGCTATGGTGCTATGGAGCTCTGAAGCCATGGAGCTCTGGTGCTATGGAGCTATGGAGCTCTGGTGCTATGGAGCTATGGAGGTATGGAGCCACCAGCCAGCACCCTCCGTGGCTGGATCAATGGAAGTGTTTTAGGTACCAGGCAGCCAAAGGGCCGAGGCCTCACGCTCGACCACGCCGGCGCAGAGTTCCAGCCGCTCGGATAAGCTCTGTCACTCACCCGCCGCGCAGCCACCGGTAACGGGGAAATGTCGCCGCCTTGTGGACACGCCGTTGTAAATGAATGGGCTTTCGCACTTAGTGCAATTTTCGCCAACTCTCTGACTGGAGCTATGGAAGTATGGAGCTATGGAGCCACCAGCCACCCAGGCTGGAGCTATGGAGCTCTGGAGGTATGGAGCTCTGGTGCTATGGAAGTATGGAGCTATGGAGCTATGGAAGTATGGAGCTATGGAGCTATGGAGCTCTGGAAGTATGGAGCTATGGAGCTCTGGAGGTATGGAGCTATGGAGCCCTGGAGCCCTGGAGCTATGGAGCCCTGGAGCTATGGAGCTATGGAGCCCTGGAGCTATGGAGCTATGGAGCCCTGGAGCTATGGAGCTATGGAGCTCTGGTGCTATGGAGCTATGGAGCTCTGGTGCTATGGAGCTATGGAGCTCTGGTGCTATGGAGCTATGGAGCTCTGGTGCTATGGAGCTATGGAGCTCTGGAAGTATGGAGCTATGGAGCTCTGGAGGTATGGAGCTATGGAGCTCTGGAGGTATGGAGCTATGGAGCCCTGGAGCTATGGAGCCCTGGAGCTATGGAAGTATGGAGCTCTGGTGCTATGGAGCTATGGAGCTCTGGTGCTATGGAGCTATGGAGCTCTGGAGCTATGGAGCTCTGGAGGTATGGAGCTATGGAGCTCTGGAGGTATGGAGCTATGGAGCTATGGAAGTATGGAGCTCTGGTGCTATGGAGCTATGGAGCTCTGGTGCTATGGAGCTATGGAGCTCTGGTGCTATGGAGCTATGGAGCTATGGAGCTCTGGAAGTATGGAGCTCTGGTGCTATGGAGCTATGGAGCTCTGGTGCTATGGAGCTATGGAGCTCTGGTGCTATGGAGCTATGGAGCTCTGGTGCTATGGAGCTATGGTGCTATGGAGCTCTGGTGCTATGGAGCTATGGAGCTCTGGTGCTATGGAGCTATGGAGCTCTGGAGGTATGGAGCTCTGGAGGTATGGAGCTCTGGAGGTATGGAGCTTTGGAGCCCTGGAGCTCTGGAGGTATGGAGCTATGGTGCTATGGAGCTCTGAAGCCATGGAGCTCTGGTGCTATGGAGCTATGGAGCTCTGGTGCTATGGAGCTATGGAGGTATGGAGCCACCAGCCAGCACCCTCCGTGGCTGGATCAATGGAAGTGTTTTAGGTACCAGGCAGCCAAAGGGCCGAGGCCTCACGCTCGACCACGCCGGCGCAGAGTTCCAGCCGCTCGGATAAGCTCTGTCACTCACCCGCCGCGCAGCCACCGGTAACGGGGAAATGTCGCCGCCTTGTGGACACGCCGTTGTAAATGAATGGGCTTTCGCACTTAGTGCAATTTTCGCCAACTCTCTGACTTAGAGCTATGGAAGTATGGAGCTATGGAGCCACCAGCCACCCAGGCTGGAGCTCTGGAGCTCTGGAGGTATGGAGCTCTGGTGCTATGGAAGTATGGAGCTCTGGTGCTATGGAAGTATGGAGCTATGGAGGTATGGAAGTATGGAGCTATGGAAGTATGGAGCTATGGAGCTCTGGAAGTATGGAGCTATGGAGCTCTGGAGGTATGGAGCCCTGGAGCTATGGAGCCCTGGAGCTATGGAAGTATGGAGCTCTGGTGCTATGGAGCTATGGAGCTCTGGTGCTATGGAGCTATGGAGCTATGGAGCTCTGGAGCTATGGAGCTCTGGAGGTATGGAGCTATGGAGCTATGGAGCTCTGGAGGTATGGAGCTATGGAGCTATGGAAGTATGGAGCTCTGGTGCTATGGAGCTATGGAGCTCTGGTGCTATGGAGCTATGGAGCTCTGGTGCTATGGAGCTATGGAGCTATGGAGCTCTGGAAGTATGGAGCTCTGGTGCTATGGAGCTATGGAGCTCTGGTGCTATGGAGCTATGGAGCTCTGGTGCTATGGAGCTCTGGTGCTATGGAGCTCTGGTGCTATGGAGCTATGGAGCTCTGGTGCTATGGAGCTCTGGAGGTATGGAGCTCTGGAGGTATGGAGCTCTGGAGGTATGGAGCTATGGAGCCCTGGAGCTCTGGAGGTATGGAGCTATGGTGCTATGGAGCTCTGAAGCCATGGAGCTCTGGTGCTATGGAGCTATGGAGCTCTGGTGCTATGGAGCTATGGAGCTATGGAGCTCTGGAAGTATGGAGCTCTGGTGCTATGGAGCTATGGAGCTCTGGTGCTATGGAGCTATGGAGCTCTGGTGCTATGGAGCTATGGAGCTCTGGTGCTATGGAGCTCTGGTGCTATGGAGCTCTGGTGCTATGGAGCTATGGAGCTCTGGTGCTATGGAGCTATGGAGCTCTGGAGGTATGGAGCTCTGGAGGTATGGAGCTATGGAGGTATGGAGCTATGGAGCCCTGGAGCTCTGGAGGTATGGAGCTATGGTGCTATGGAGCTCTGAAGCCATGGAGCTCTGGTGCTATGGAGCTCTGGAGCTCTGGAGGTATGGAGCTCTGGAGGTATGGAGCTATGGAGCCCTGGAGCTCTGGAGGTATGGAGCTATGGTGCTATGGAGCTCTGAAGCCATGGAGCTCTGGTGCTATGGAGCTCTGGAGCTCTGGAGGTATGGAGCTCTGGAGGTATGGAGCTCTGGAGGTATGGAGCTATGGAGCCCTGGAGCTCTGGAGGTATGGAGCTATGGTGCTATGGAGCTCTGAAGCCATGGAGCTCTGGTGCTATGGAGCTCTGGAGGTATGGAGCTCTGGAGGTATGGAGCTCTGGAGGTATGGAGCTATGGAGCCCTGGAGCTCTGGAGGTATGGAGCTATGGTGCTATGGAGCTCTGAAGCCATGGAGCTCTGGTGCTATGGAGCTCTGGAGGTATGGAGCTCTGGAGGTATGGAGCTCTGGAGGTATGGAGCTATGGAGCCCTGGAGCTCTGGAGGTATGGAGCTATGGTGCTATGGAGCTCTGAAGCCATGGAGCTCTGGTGCTATGGAGCTATGGAGCTCTGGTGCTATGGAGCTATGGAGGTATGGAGCCACCAGCCAGCACCCTCCGTGGCTGGATCAATGGAAGTGTTTTAGGTACCAGGCAGCCAAAGGGCCGAGGCCTCACGCTCGACCACGCCGGCGCAGAGTTCCAGCCGCTCGGATAAGCTCTGTCACTCACCCGCCGCGCAGCCACCGGTAACGGGGAAATGTCGCCGCCTTGTGGACACGCCGTTGTAAATGAATGGGCTTTCGCACTTAGTGCAATTTTCGCCAACTCTCTGACTGGAGCTATGGAAGTATGGAGCTATGGAGCCACCAGCCACCCAGGCTGGAGCTATGGAGCTCTGGAGGTATGGAGCTCTGGTGCTATGGAAGTATGGAGCTATGGAGCTATGGAAGTATGGAGCTATGGAGCTATAGAGCTCTGGAAGTATGGAGCTATGGAGCTCTGGAGGTATGGAGCTATGGAGCCCTGGAGCCCTGAAGCTATGGAGCCCTGGAGCTATGGAGCTATGGAGCCCTGGAGCTATGGAGCTATGGAGCCCTGGAGCTATGGAGCTATGGAGCTCTGGTGCTATGGAGCTATGGAGCTCTGGTGCTATGGAGCTATGGAGCTCTGGTGCTATGGAGCTATGGAGCTCTGGTGCTATGGAGCTATGGAGCTCTGGAAGTATGGAGCTATGGAGCTCTGGAGGTATGGAGCTATGCAGCTCTGGAGGTATGGAGCTATGGAGCCCTGGAGCTATGGAGCCCTGGAGCTATGGAAGTATGGAGCTCTGGTGCTATGGAGCTATGGAGCTCTGGTGCTATGGAGCTATGGAGCTCTGGTGCTATGGAGCTATGGAGCTCTGGAGGTATGGAGCTCTGGAGGTATGGAGCTCTGGAGGTATGGAGCTATGGAGCCCTGGAGCTCTGGAGGTATGGAGCTATGGTGCTATGGAGCTCTGAAGCCATGGAGCTCTGGTGCTATGGAGCTCTGGAGCTCTGGAGGTATGGAGCTCTGGAGGTATGGAGCTCTGGAGCCCTGGAGCTCTGGAGGTATGGAGCTATGGTGCTATGGAGCTCTGAAGCCATGGAGCTCTGGTGCTATGGAGCTCTGGAGCTCTGGAGGTATGGAGCTCTGGAGCTATGGAGCTCTGGAGGTATGGAGCTATGGAGCCCTGGAGCTCTGGAGGTATGGAGCTATGGTGCTATGGAGCTCTGAAGCCATGGAGCTCTGGTGCTATGGAGCTCTGGAGGTATGGAGCTCTGGAGGTATGGAGCTCTGGAGGTATGGAGCTATGGAGCCCTGGAGCTCTGGAGGTATGGAGCTATGGTGCTATGGAGCTCTGAAGCCATGGAGCTCTGGTGCTATGGAGCTATGGAGCTCTGGAGCTCTGGAGCTCTGGAGGTATGGAGCTCTGGAGGTATGGAGCTATGGAGCCCTGGAGCTCTGGAGGTATGGAGCTATGGTGCTATGGAGCTCTGAAGCCATGGAGCTCTGGTGCTATGGAGCTCTGGAGGTATGGAGCTCTGGAGGTATGGAGCTATGGAGCCCTGGAGCTCTGGAGGTATGGAGCTATGGTGCTATGGAGCTCTGAAGCCATGGAGCTCTGGTGCTATGGAGCTCTGGAGCTCTGGAGGTATGGAGCTCTGGAGGTATGGAGCTATGGAGCCCTGGAGCTCTGGAGGTATGGAGCTATGGTGCTATGGAGCTCTGAAGCCATGGAGCTCTGGTGCTATGGAGCTCTGGAGCTCTGGAGGTATGGAGCTCTGGAGGTATGGAGCTCTGGAGGTATGGAGCTATGGAGCCCTGGAGCTCTGGAGGTATGGAGCTATGGTGCTATGGAGCTCTGAAGCCATGGAGCTCTGGTGCTATGGAGCTCTGGAGGTATGGAGCTCTGGAGGTATGGAGCTCTGGAGGTATGGAGCTATGGAGCCCTGGAGCTCTGGAGGTATGGAGCTATGGTGCTATGGAGCTCTGAAGCCATGGAGCTCTGGTGCTATGGAGCTCTGGAGGTATGGAGCTCTGGAAGTATGGAGCTCTGGAGGTATGGAGCTATGGAGCCCTGGAGCTCTGGAGGTATGGAGCTATGGTGCTATGGAGCTCTGAAGCCATGGAGCTCTGGTGCTATGGAGCTCTGGAGGTATGGAGCTCTGGAGGTATGGAGCTCTGGAGGTATGGAGCTATGGAGCCCTGGAGCTCTGGAGGTATGGAGCTATGGTGCTATGGAGCTCTGAAGCCATGGAGCTCTGGTGCTATGGAGCTATGGAGCTCTGGTGCAATGGAGCTATGGAGGTATGGAGCCACCAGCCAGCACCCTCCGTGGCTGGATCAATGGAAGTGTTTTAGGTACCAGGCAGCCAAAGGGCCGAGGCCTCACGCTCGACCACGCCGGCGCAGAGTTCCAGCCGCTCGGATAAGGTCTGTCACTCACCCGCCGCGCAGCCACCGGTAACGGGGAAATGTCGCCGCCTTGTGGACACGCCGTTGTAAATGAATGGGCTTTCGCACTTAGTGCAATTTTCGCCAACTCTCTGACTTAGAGCTATGGAAGTATGGAGCTATGGAGCCACCAGCCACCCAGGCTGGAGCTCTGGAGCTCTGGAGGTATGGAGCTCTGGTGCTATGGAAGTATGGAGCTCTGGTGCTATGGAAGTATGGAGCTATGGAGGTATGGAAGTATGGAGCTATGGAAGTATGGAGCTATGGAGCTCTGGAAGTATGGAGCTATGGAGCTCTGGAGGTATGGAGCCCTGGAGCTATGGAGCCCTGGAGCTATGGAAGTATGGAGCTCTGGTGCTATGGAGCTATGGAGCTCTGGTGCTATGGAGCTATGGAGCTATGGAGCTCTGGAGCTATGGAGCTCTGGAGGTATGGAGCTATGGAGCTATGGAGCTCTGGAGGTATGGAGCTATGGAGCTATGGAAGTATGGAGCTCTGGTGCTATGGAGCTATGGAGCTCTGGTGCTATGGAGCTATGGAGCTCTGGTGCTATGGAGCTATGGAGCTATGGAGCTCTGGAAGTATGGAGCTCTGGTGCTATGGAGCTATGGAGCTCTGGTGCTATGGAGCTATGGAGCTCTGGTGCTATGGAGCTCTGGTGCTATGGAGCTCTGGTGCTATGGAGCTCTGGAGCTCTGGTGCTATGGAGCTATGGAGCTTTGGAGGTATGGAGCTCTGGAGGTATGGAGCTCTGGAGGTATGGAGCTATGGAGCCCTGGAGCTCTGGAGGTATGGAGCTATGGTGCTATGGAGCTCTGAAGCCATGGAGCTCTGGTGCTATGGAGCTCTGGAGCTCTGGAGGTATGGAGCTCTGGAGGTATGGAGCTATGGAGCCCTGGAGCTCTGGAGGTATGGAGCTATGGTGCTATGGAGCTCTGAAGCCATGGAGCTCTGGTGCTATGGAGCTCTGGAGGTATGGAGCTCTGGAGGTATGGAGCTCTGGAGGTATGGAGCTATGGAGCCCTGGAGCTCTGGAGGTATGGAGCTATGGTGCTATGGAGCTCTGAAGCCATGGAGCTCTGGTGCTATGGAGCTCTGGAGCTCTGGAGGTATGGAGCTCTGGAGGTATGGAGCTCTGGAGGTATGGAGCTATGGAGCCCTGGAGCTCTGGAGGTATGGAGCTATGGTGCTATGGAGCTCTGAAGCCATGGAGCTCTGGTGCTATGGAGCTCTGGAGGTATGGAGCTCTGGAGGTATGGAGCTCTGGAGGTATGGAGCTATGGAGCCCTGGAGCTCTGGAGGTATGGAACTATGGTGCTATGGAGCTCTGAAGCCATGGAGCTCTGGTGCTATGGAGCTCTGGAGGTATGGAGCTCTGGAGGTATGGAGTTCTGGAGGTATGGAGCTATGGAGCCCTGGAGCTCTGGAGGTATGGAGCTATGGTGCTATGGAGCTCTGAAGCCATGGAGCTCTGGTGCTATGGAGCTCTGGAGCTCTGGTGCTATGGAGCTCTGGAGGTATGGAGCTATGGAGCCCTGGAGCTCTGGAGGTATGGAGCTATGGTGCTATGGAGCTCTGAAGCCATGGAGCTCTGGTGCTATGGAGCTCTGGAGCTCTGGAGGTATGGAGCTCTGGAGGTATGGAGCTATGGAGCCCTGGAGCTCTGGAGGTATGGAGCTATGGTGCTATGGAGCTCTGAAGCCATGGAGCTCTGGTGCTATGGAGCTCTGGAGCTCTGGAGGTATGGAGCTCTGGAGGTATGGAGCTATGGAGCCCTGGAGCTCTGGAGGTATGGAGCTATGGTGCTATGGAGCTCTGAAGCCATGGAGCTCTGGTGCTATGGAGCTCTGGAGGTATGGAGCTCTGGAGGTATGGAGCTCTGGAGGTATGGAGCTATGGAGCCCTGGAGCTCTGGAGGTATGGAGCTATGGTGCTATGGAGCTCTGAAGCCATGGAGCTCTGGTGCTATGGAGCTATGGAGCTCTGGTGCTATGGAGCTATGGAGGTATGGAGCCACCAGCCAGCACCCTCCGTGGCTGGATCAATGGAAGTGTTTTAGGTACCAGGCAGCCAAAGGGCCGAGGCCTCACGCTCGACCACGCCGGCGCAGAGTTCCAGCCGCTCGGATAAGCTCTGTCACTCACCCGCCGCGCAGCCACCGGTAACGGGGAAATGTCGCCGCCTTGTGGACACGCCGTTGTAAATGAATGGGCTTTCGCACTTAGTGCAATTTTCGCCAACTCTCTGACTTAGAGCTATGGAAGTATGGAGCTATGGAGCCACCAGCCACCCAGGCTGGAGCTCTGGAGCTCTGGAGGTATGGAGCTCTGGTGCTATGGAAGTATGGAGCTCTGGTGCTATGGAAGTATGGAGCTATGGAGGTATGGAAGTATGGAGCTATGGAAGTATGGAGCTATGGAGCTCTGGAAGTATGGAGCTATGGAGCTCTGGAGGTATGGAGCCCTGGAGCTATGGAGCCCTGGAGCTATGGAAGTATGGAGCTCTGGTGCTATGGAGCTATGGAGCTCTGGTGCTATGGAGCTATGGAGCTATGGAGCTCTGGAGCTATGGAGCTCTGGAGGTATGGAGCTATGGAGCTATGGAGCTCTGGAGGTATGGAGCTATGGAGCTATGGAAGTATGGAGCTCTGGTGCTATGGAGCTATGGAGCTCTGGTGCTATGGAGCTATGGAGCTCTGGTGCTATGGAGCTATGGAGCTATGGAGCTCTGGAAGTACCAGGCAGCCAAAGGGCCGAGGCCTCACGCTCGACCACGCCGGCGCAGAGTTCCAGCCGCTCGGATAAGCTCTGTCACTCACCCGCCGCGCAGCCACCGGTAACGGGGAAATGTCGCCGCCTTGTGGACACGCCGTTGTAAATGAATGGGCTTTCGCACTTAGTGCAATTTTCGCCAACTCTCTGACTGGAGCTATGGAAGTATGGAGCTATGGAGCCACCAGCCACCCAGGCTGGAGCTATGGAGCTCTGGAGGTATGGAGCTCTGGTGCTATGGAAGTATGGAGCTATGGAGCTATGGAAGTATGGAGCTATGGAGCTATGGAGCTCTGGAAGTATGGAGCTATGGAGCTCTGGAGGTATGGAGCTATGGAGCCCTGGAGCCCTGGAGCTATGGAGCCCTGGAGCTATGGAGCTATGGAGCCCTGGAGCTATGGAGCTATGGAGCCCTGGAGCTATGGAGCTATGGAGCTCTGGTGCTATGGAGCTATGGAGCTCTGGTGCTATGGAGCTATGGAGCTCTGGTGCTATGGAGCTATGGAGCTCTGGTGCTATGGAGCTATGGAGCTCTGGAAGTATGGAGCTATGGAGCTCTGGAGGTATGGAGCTATGGAGCTCTGGAGGTATGGAGCTATGGAGCCCTGGAGCTATGGAGCCCTGGAGCTATGGAAGTATGGAGCTCTGGTGCTATGGAGCTATGGAGCTCTGGTGCTATGGAGCTATGGAGCTCTGGAGCTATGGAGCTCTGGAGGTATGGAGCTATGGAGCTCTGGAGGTATGGAGCTATGGAGCTATGGAAGTATGGAGCTCTGGTGCTATGGAGCTATGGAGCTCTGGTGCTATGGAGCTATGGAGCTCTGGTGCTATGGAGCTATGGAGCTATGGAGCTCTGGAAGTATGGAGCTCTGGTGCTATGGAGCTATGGAGCTCTGGTGCTATGGAGCTATGGAGCTCTGGTGCTATGGAGCTATGGAGCTCTGGTGCTATGGAGCTATGGTGCTATGGAGCTCTGGTGCTATGGAGCTATGGAGCTCTGGTGCTATGGAGCTATGGAGCTCTGGAGGTATGGAGCTCTGGAGGTATGGAGCTCTGGAGGTATGGAGCTTTGGAGCCCTGGAGCTCTGGAGGTATGGAGCTATGGTGCTATGGAGCTCTGAAGCCATGGAGCTCTGGTGCTATGGAGCTATGGAGCTCTGGTGCTATGGAGCTATGGAGGTATGGAGCCACCAGCCAGCACCCTCCGTGGATCAATGGAAGTGTTTTAGGTACCAGGCAGCCAAAGGGCCGAGGCCTCACGCTCGACCACGCCGGCGCAGAGTTCCAGCCGCTCGGATAAGCTCTGTCACTCACCCGCCGCGCAGCCACCGGTAACGGGGAAATGTCGCCGCCTTGTGGACACGCCGTTGTAAATGAATGGGCTTTCGCACTTAGTGCAATTTTCGCCAACTCTCTGACTTAGAGCTATGGAAGTATGGAGCTATGGAGCCACCAGCCACCCAGGCTGGAGCTCTGGAGCTCTGGAGGTATGGAGCTCTGGTGCTATGGAAGTATGGAGCTCTGGTGCTATGGAAGTATGGAGCTATGGAGGTATGGAAGTATGGAGCTATGGAAGTATGGAGCTATGGAGCTCTGGAAGTATGGAGCTATGGAGCTCTGGAGGTATGGAGCCCTGGAGCTATGGAGCCCTGGAGCTATGGAAGTATGGAGCTCTGGTGCTATGGAGCTATGGAGCTCTGGTGCTATGGAGCTATGGAGCTATGGAGCTCTGGAGCTATGGAGCTCTGGAGGTATGGAGCTATGGAGCTATGGAGCTCTGGAGGTATGGAGCTATGGAGCTATGGAAGTATGGAGCTCTGGTGCTATGGAGCTATGGAGCTCTGGTGCTATGGAGCTATGGAGCTCTGGTGCTATGGAGCTATGGAGCTATGGAGCTCTGGAAGTATGGAGCTCTGGTGCTATGGAGCTATGGAGCTCTGGTGCTATGGAGCTATGGAGCTCTGGTGCTATGGAGCTCTGGTGCTATGGAGCTCTGGTGCTATGGAGCTATGGAGCTCTGGTGCTATGGAGCTCTGGAGGTATGGAGCTCTGGAGGTATGGAGCTCTGGAGGTATGGAGCTATGGAGCCCTGGAGCTCTGGAGGTATGGAGCTATGGTGCTATGGAGCTCTGAAGCCATGGAGCTCTGGTGCTATGGAGCTATGGAGCTCTGGTGCTATGGAGCTATGGAGCTATGGAGCTCTGGAAGTATGGAGCTCTGGTGCTATGGAGCTATGGAGCTCTGGTGCTATGGAGCTATGGAGCTCTGGTGCTATGGAGCTATGGAGCTCTGGTGCTATGGAGCTCTGGTGCTATGGAGCTCTGGTGCTATGGAGCTATGGAGCTCTGGTGCTATGGAGCTATGGAGCTCTGGAGGTATGGAGCTCTGGAGGTATGGAGCTATGGAGGTATGGAGCTATGGAGCCCTGGAGCTCTGGAGGTATGGAGCTATGGTGCTATGGAGCTCTGAAGCCATGAAGCTCTGGTGCTATGGAGCTCTGGAGCTCTGGAGGTATGGAGCTCTGGAGGTATGGAGCTATGGAGCCCTGGAGCTCTGGAGGTATGGAGCTATGGTGCTATGGAGCTCTGAAGCCATGGAGCTCTGGTGCTATGGAGCTCTGGAGCTCTGGAGGTATGGAGCTCTGGAGGTATGGAGCTCTGGAGGTATGGAGCTATGGAGCCCTGGAGCTCTGGAGGTATGGAGCTATGGTGCTATGGAGCTCTGAAGCCATGGAGCTCTGGTGCTATGGAGCTCTGGAGGTATGGAGCTCTGGAGGTATGGAGCTCTGGAGGTATGGAGCTATGGAGCCCTGGAGCTCTGGAGGTATGGAGCTATGGTGCTATGGAGCTCTGAAGCCATGGAGCTCTGGTGCTATGGAGCTCTGGAGGTATGGAGCTCTGGAGGTATGGAGCTCTGGAGGTATGGAGCTATGGAGCCCTGGAGCTCTGGAGGTATGGAGCTATGGTGCTATGGAGCTCTGAAGCCATGGAGCTCTGGTGCTATGGAGCTATGGAGCTCTGGTGCTATGGAGCTATGGAGGTATGGAGCCACCAGCCAGCACCCTCCGTGGCTGGATCAATGGAAGTGTTTTAGGTACCAGGCAGCCAAAGGGCCGAGGCCTCACGCTCGACCACGCCGGCGCAGAGTTCCAGCCGCTCGGATAAGCTCTGTCACTCACCCGCCGCGCAGCCACCGGTAACGGGGAAATGTCGCCGCCTTGTGGACACGCCGTTGTAAATGAATGGGCTTTCGCACTTAGTGCAATTTTCGCCAACTCTCTGACTGGAGCTATGGAAGTATGGAGCTATGGAGCCACCAGCCACCCAGGCTGGAGCTATGGAGCTCTGGAGGTATGGAGCTCTGGTGCTATGGAAGTATGGAGCTATGGAGCTATGGAAGTATGGAGCTATGGAGCTATAGAGCTCTGGAAGTATGGAGCTATGGAGCTCTGGAGGTATGGAGCTATGGAGCCCTGGAGCCCTGAAGCTATGGAGCCCTGGAGCTATGGAGCTATGGAGCCCTGGAGCTATGGAGCTATGGAGCCCTGGAGCTATGGAGCTATGGAGCTCTGGTGCTATGGAGCTATGGAGCTCTGGTGCTATGGAGCTATGGAGCTCTGGTGCTATGGAGCTATGGAGCTCTGGTGCTATGGAGCTATGGAGCTCTGGAAGTATGGAGCTATGGAGCTCTGGAGGTATGGAGCTATGCAGCTCTGGAGGTATGGAGCTATGGAGCCCTGGAGCTATGGAGCCCTGGAGCTATGGAAGTATGGAGCTCTGGTGCTATGGAGCTATGGAGCTCTGGTGCTATGGAGCTATGGAGCTCTGGTGCTATGGAGCTATGGAGCTCTGGAGGTATGGAGCTCTGGAGGTATGGAGCTCTGGAGGTATGGAGCTATGGAGCCCTGGAGCTCTGGAGGTATGGAGCTATGGTGCTATGGAGCTCTGAAGCCATGGAGCTCTGGTGCTATGGAGCTCTGGAGCTCTGGAGGTATGGAGCTCTGGAGGTATGGAGCTCTGGAGCCCTGGAGCTCTGGAGGTATGGAGCTATGGTGCTATGGAGCTCTGAAGCCATGGAGCTCTGGTGCTATGGAGCTCTGGAGCTCTGGAGGTATGGAGCTCTGGAGCTATGGAGCTCTGGAGGTATGGAGCTATGGAGCCCTGGAGCTCTGGAGGTATGGAGCTATGGTGCTATGGAGCTCTGAAGCCATGGAGCTCTGGTGCTATGGAGCTCTGGAGGTATGGAGCTCTGGAGGTATGGAGCTCTGGAGGTATGGAGCTATGGAGCCCTGGAGCTCTGGAGGTATGGAGCTATGGTGCTATGGAGCTCTGAAGCCATGGAGCTCTGGTGCTATGGAGCTATGGAGCTCTGGAGCTCTGGAGCTCTGGAGGTATGGAGCTCTGGAGGTATGGAGCTATGGAGCCCTGGAGCTCTGGAGGTATGGAGCTATGGTGCTATGGAGCTCTGAAGCCATGGAGCTCTGGTGCTATGGAGCTCTGGAGGTATGGAGCTCTGGAGGTATGGAGCTATGGAGCCCTGGAGCTCTGGAGGTATGGAGCTATGGTGCTATGGAGCTCTGAAGCCATGGAGCTCTGGTGCTATGGAGCTCTGGAGCTCTGGAGGTATGGAGCTCTGGAGGTATGGAGCTATGGAGCCCTGGAGCTCTGGAGGTATGGAGCTATGGTGCTATGGAGCTCTGAAGCCATGGAGCTCTGGTGCTATGGAGCTCTGGAGCTCTGGAGGTATGGAGCTCTGGAGGTATGGAGCTCTGGAGGTATGGAGCTATGGAGCCCTGGAGCTCTGGAGGTATGGAGCTATGGTGCTATGGAGCTCTGAAGCCATGGAGCTCTGGTGCTATGGAGCTCTGGAGGTATGGAGCTCTGGAGGTATGGAGCTCTGGAGGTATGGAGCTATGGAGCCCTGGAGCTCTGGAGGTATGGAGCTATGGTGCTATGGAGCTCTGAAGCCATGGAGCTCTGGTGCTATGGAGCTCTGGAGGTATGGAGCTCTGGAAGTATGGAGCTCTGGAGGTATGGAGCTATGGAGCCCTGGAGCTCTGGAGGTATGGAGCTATGGTGCTATGGAGCTCTGAAGCCATGGAGCTCTGGTGCTATGGAGCTCTGGAGGTATGGAGCTCTGGAGGTATGGAGCTCTGGAGGTATGGAGCTATGGAGCCCTGGAGCTCTGGAGGTATGGAGCTATGGTGCTATGGAGCTCTGAAGCCATGGAGCTCTGGTGCTATGGAGCTATGGAGCTCTGGTGCAATGGAGCTATGGAGGTATGGAGCCACCAGCCAGCACCCTCCGTGGCTGGATCAATGGAAGTGTTTTAGGTACCAGGCAGCCAAAGGGCCGAGGCCTCACGCTCGACCACGCCGGCGCAGAGTTCCAGCCGCTCGGATAAGCTCTGTCACTCACCCGCCGCGCAGCCACCGGTAACGGGGAAATGTCGCCGCCTTGTGGACACGCCGTTGTAAATGAATGGGCTTTCGCACTTAGTGCAATTTTCGCCAACTCTCTGACTTAGAGCTATGGAAGTATGGAGCTATGGAGCCACCAGCCACCCAGGCTGGAGCTCTGGAGCTCTGGAGGTATGGAGCTCTGGTGCTATGGAAGTATGGAGCTCTGGTGCTATGGAAGTATGGAGCTATGGAGGTATGGAAGTATGGAGCTATGGAAGTATGGAGCTATGGAGCTCTGGAAGTATGGAGCTATGGAGCTCTGGAGGTATGGAGCCCTGGAGCTATGGAGCCCTGGAGCTATGGAAGTATGGAGCTCTGGTGCTATGGAGCTATGGAGCTCTGGTGCTATGGAGCTATGGAGCTATGGAGCTCTGGAGCTATGGAGCTCTGGAGGTATGGAGCTATGGAGCTATGGAGCTCTGGAGGTATGGAGCTATGGAGCTATGGAAGTATGGAGCTCTGGTGCTATGGAGCTATGGAGCTCTGGTGCTATGGAGCTATGGAGCTCTGGTGCTATGGAGCTATGGAGCTATGGAGCTCTGGAAGTATGGAGCTCTGGTGCTATGGAGCTATGGAGCTCTGGTGCTATGGAGCTATGGAGCTCTGGTGCTATGGAGCTCTGGTGCTATGGAGCTCTGGTGCTATGGAGCTCTGGAGCTCTGGTGCTATGGAGCTATGGAGCTTTGGAGGTATGGAGCTCTGGAGGTATGGAGCTCTGGAGGTATGGAGCTATGGAGCCCTGGAGCTCTGGAGGTATGGAGCTATGGTGCTATGGAGCTCTGAAGCCATGGAGCTCTGGTGCTATGGAGCTCTGGAGCTCTGGAGGTATGGAGCTCTGGAGGTATGGAGCTATGGAGCCCTGGAGCTCTGGAGGTATGGAGCTATGGTGCTATGGAGCTCTGAAGCCATGGAGCTCTGGTGCTATGGAGCTCTGGAGGTATGGAGCTCTGGAGGTATGGAGCTCTGGAGGTATGGAGCTATGGAGCCCTGGAGCTCTGGAGGTATGGAGCTATGGTGCTATGGAGCTCTGAAGCCATGGAGCTCTGGTGCTATGGAGCTCTGGAGCTCTGGAGGTATGGAGCTCTGGAGGTATGGAGCTCTGGAGGTATGGAGCTATGGAGCCCTGGAGCTCTGGAGGTATGGAGCTATGGTGCTATGGAGCTCTGAAGCCATGGAGCTCTGGTGCTATGGAGCTCTGGAGGTATGGAGCTCTGGAGGTATGGAGCTCTGGAGGTATGGAGCTATGGAGCCCTGGAGCTCTGGAGGTATGGAACTATGGTGCTATGGAGCTCTGAAGCCATGGAGCTCTGGTGCTATGGAGCTCTGGAGGTATGGAGCTCTGGAGGTATGGAGTTCTGGAGGTATGGAGCTATGGAGCCCTGGAGCTCTGGAGGTATGGAGCTATGGTGCTATGGAGCTCTGAAGCCATGGAGCTCTGGTGCTATGGAGCTCTGGAGCTCTGGTGCTATGGAGCTCTGGAGGTATGGAGCTATGGAGCCCTGGAGCTCTGGAGGTATGGAGCTATGGTGCTATGGAGCTCTGAAGCCATGGAGCTCTGGTGCTATGGAGCTCTGGAGCTCTGGAGGTATGGAGCTCTGGAGGTATGGAGCTATGGAGCCCTGGAGCTCTGGAGGTATGGAGCTATGGTGCTATGGAGCTCTGAAGCCATGGAGCTCTGGTGCTATGGAGCTCTGGAGCTCTGGAGGTATGGAGCTCTGGAGGTATGGAGCTATGGAGCCCTGGAGCTCTGGAGGTATGGAGCTATGGTGCTATGGAGCTCTGAAGCCATGGAGCTCTGGTGCTATGGAGCTCTGGAGGTATGGAGCTCTGGAGGTATGGAGCTCTGGAGGTATGGAGCTATGGAGCCCTGGAGCTCTGGAGGTATGGAGCTATGGTGCTATGGAGCTCTGAAGCCATGGAGCTCTGGTGCTATGGAGCTATGGAGCTCTGGTGCTATGGAGCTATGGAGGTATGGAGCCACCAGCCAGCACCCTCCGTGGCTGGATCAATGGAAGTGTTTTAGGTACCAGGCAGCCAAAGGGCCGAGGCCTCACGCTCGACCACGCCGGCGCAGAGTTCCAGCCGCTCGGATAAGCTCTGTCACTCACCCGCCGCGCAGCCACCGGTAACGGGGAAATGTCGCCGCCTTGTGGACACGCCGTTGTAAATGAATGGGCTTTCGCACTTAGTGCAATTTTCGCCAACTCTCTGACTTAGAGCTATGGAAGTATGGAGCTATGGAGCCACCAGCCACCCAGGCTGGAGCTCTGGAGCTCTGGAGGTATGGAGCTCTGGTGCTATGGAAGTATGGAGCTCTGGTGCTATGGAAGTATGGAGCTATGGAGGTATGGAAGTATGGAGCTATGGAAGTATGGAGCTATGGAGCTCTGGAAGTATGGAGCTATGGAGCTCTGGAGGTATGGAGCCCTGGAGCTATGGAGCCCTGGAGCTATGGAAGTATGGAGCTCTGGTGCTATGGAGCTATGGAGCTCTGGTGCTATGGAGCTATGGAGCTATGGAGCTCTGGAGCTATGGAGCTCTGGAGGTATGGAGCTATGGAGCTATGGAGCTCTGGAGGTATGGAGCTATGGAGCTATGGAAGTATGGAGCTCTGGTGCTATGGAGCTATGGAGCTCTGGTGCTATGGAGCTATGGAGCTCTGGTGCTATGGAGCTATGGAGCTATGGAGCTCTGGAAGTATGGAGCTCTGGTGCTATGGAGCTATGGAGCTCTGGTGCTATGGAGCTATGGAGCTCTGGTGCTATGGAGCTCTGGTGCTATGGAGCTCTGGTGCTATGGAGCTATGGAGCTCTGGTGCTATGGAGCTCTGGAGGTATGGAGCTCTGGAGGTATGGAGCTCTGGAGGTATGGAGCTATGGAGCCCTGGAGCTCTGGAGGTATGGAGCTATGGTGCTATGGAGCTCTGAAGCCATGGAGCTCTGGTGCTATGGAGCTATGGAGCTCTGGTGCTATGGAGCTATGGAGCTATGGAGCTCTGGAAGTATGGAGCTCTGGTGCTATGGAGCTATGGAGCTCTGGTGCTATGGAGCTATGGAGCTCTGGTGCTATGGAGCTATGGAGCTCTGGTGCTATGGAGCTCTGGTGCTATGGAGCTCTGGTGCTATGGAGCTATGGAGCTCTGGTGCTATGGAGCTATGGAGCTCTGGAGGTATGGAGCTCTGGAGGTATGGAGCTCTGGAGGTATGGAGCTATGGAGCCCTGGAGCTCTGGAGGTATGGAGCTATGGTGCTATGGAGCTCTGAAGCCATGGAGCTCTGGTGCTATGGAGCTCTGGAGCTCTGGAGGTATGGAGCTCTGGAGGTATGGAGCTATGGAGCCCTGGAGCTCTGGAGGTATGGAGCTATGGTGCTATGGAGCTCTGAAGCCATGGAGCTCTGGTGCTATGGAGCTCTGGAGCTCTGGAGGTATGGAGCTCTGGAGGTATGGAGCTCTGGAGGTGTGGAGCTATGGAGCCCTGGAGCTCTGGAGGTATGGAGCTATGGTGCTATGGAGCTCTGAAGCCATGGAGCTCTGGTGCTATGGAGCTCTGGAGGTATGGAGCTCTGGAGGTATGGAGCTCTGGAGGTATGGAGCTATGGAGCCCTGGAGCTCTGGAGGTATGGAGCTATGGTGCTATGGAGCTCTGAAGCCATGGAGCTCTGGTGCTATGGAGCTCTGGAGGTATGGAGCTCTGGAGGTATGGAGCTCTGGAGGTATGGAGCTATGGCCCTGGAGCTCTGGAGGTATGGAGCTATGGTGCTATGGAGCTCTGAAGCCATGGAGCTCTGGTGCTATGGAGCTATGGAGCTCTGGTGCTATGGAGCTATGGAGGTATGGAGCCACCAGCCAGCACCCTCCGTGGCTGGATCAATGGAAGTGTTTTAGGTACCAGGCAGCCAAAGGGCCGAGGCCTCACGCTCGACCACGCCGGCGCAGAGTTCCAGCCGCTCGGATAAGCTCTGTCACTCACCCGCCGCGCAGCCACCGGTAACGGGGAAATGTCGCCGCCTTGTGGACACGCCGTTGTAAATGAATGGGCTTTCGCACTTAGTGCAATTTTCGCCAACTCTCTGACTGGAGCTATGGAAGTATGGAGCTATGGAGCCACCAGCCACCCAGGCTGGAGCTATGGAGCTCTGGAGGTATGGAGCTCTGGTGCTATGGAAGTATGGAGCTATGGAGCTATGGAAGTATGGAGCTATGGAGCTATGGAGCTCTGGAAGTATGGAGCTATGGAGCTCTGGAGGTATGGAGCTATGGAGCCCTGGAGCCCTGGAGCTATGGAGCCCTGGAGCTATGGAGCTATGGAGCCCTGGAGCTATGGAGCTATGGAGCCCTGGAGCTATGGAGCTATGGAGCTCTGGTGCTATGGAGCTATGGAGCTCTGGTGCTATGGAGCTATGGAGCTCTGGTGCTATGGAGCTATGGAGCTCTGGTGCTATGGAGCTATGGAGCTCTGGAAGTATGGAGCTATGGAGCTCTGGAGGTATGGAGCTATGGAGCTCTGGAGGTATGGAGCTATGGAGCCCTGGAGCTATGGAGCCCTGGAGCTATGGAAGTATGGAGCTCTGGTGCTATGGAGCTATGGAGCTCTGGTGCTATGGAGCTATGGAGCTCTGGAGCTATGGAGCTCTGGAGGTATGGAGCTATGGAGCTCTGGAGGTATGGAGCTATGGAGCTATGGAAGTATGGAGCTCTGGTGCTATGGAGCTATGGAGCTCTGGTGCTATGGAGCTATGGAGCTCTGGTGCTATGGAGCTATGGAGCTATGGAGCTCTGGAAGTATGGAGCTCTGGTGCTATGGAGCTATGGAGCTCTGGTGCTATGGAGCTATGGAGCTCTGGTGCTATGGAGCTATGGAGCTCTGGTGCTATGGAGCTATGGTGCTATGGAGCTCTGGTGCTATGGAGCTATGGAGCTCTGGTGCTATGGAGCTATGGAGCTCTGGAGGTATGGAGCTCTGGAGGTATGGAGCTCTGGAGGTATGGAGCTTTGGAGCCCTGGAGCTCTGGAGGTATGGAGCTATGGTGCTATGGAGCTCTGAAGCCATGGAGCTCTGGTGCTATGGAGCTATGGAGCTCTGGTGCTATGGAGCTATGGAGGTATGGAGCCACCAGCCAGCACCCTCCGTGGCTGGATCAATGGAAGTGTTTTAGGTACCAGGCAGCCAAAGGGCCGAGGCCTCACGCTCGACCACGCCGGCGCAGAGTTCCAGCCGCTCGGATAAGCTCTGTCACTCACCCGCCGCGCAGCCACCGGTAACGGGGAAATGTCGCCGCCTTGTGGACACGCCGTTGTAAATGAATGGGCTTTCGCACTTAGTGCAATTTTCGCCAACTCTCTGACTTAGAGCTATGGAGGTATGGAGCTATGGAGCCACCAGCCACCCAGGCTGGAGCTATGGAGCTCTGGAGGTATGGAGCTCAGGTGCTATGGAAGTATGGAGCTATGGAGCTATGGAAGTATGGAGCTATGGAGCTATGGAGCTCTGGAAGTATGGAGCTATGGAGCTCTGGAGGTATGGAGCTATGGAGCCCTGGAGCCCTGGAGCTATGGAGCTCTGGTGCTATGGAGGTATGGAGCTCTGGAGGTATGGAGCTCTGGAGGTATGGAGCTATGGAGCTATGGAGCCCTGGAGCTATGGAGCTATGGAGCCCTGGAGCTATGGAGCTATGGAGCCCTGGAGCTATGGAGCTATGGAGCTCTGGTGCTATGGAGCTATGGAGCTCTGGTGCTATGGAGCTATGGAGCTCTGGTGCTATGGAGCTATGGAGCTCTGGTGCTATGGAGCTATGGAGCTCTGGAAGTATGGAGCTATGGAGCTCTGGAGGTATGGAGCTATGGAGCCCTGGAGCTATGGAGCCCTGGAGCTATGGAAGTATGGAGCTCTGGTGCTATGGAGCTATGGAGCTCTGGTGCTATGGAGCTATGGAGCTCTGGAGCTATGGAGCTCTGGAGGTATGGAGCTATGGAGCTATGGAGCTCTGGAGGTATGGAGCTATGGAGCTATGGAAGTATGGAGCTCTGGTGCTATGGAGCTATGGAGCTCTGGTGCTATGGAGCTATGGAGCTCTGGTGCTATGGAGCTATGGAGCTATGGAGCTCTGGAAGTATGGAGCTCTGGTGCTATGGAGCTATGGAGCTCTGGTGCTATGGAGCTATGGAGCTCTGGTGCTATGGAGCTATGGAGCTCTGGTGCTATGGAGCTCTGGTGCTATGGAGCTCTGGTGCTATGGAGCTATGGAGCTCTGGTGCTATGGAGCTATGGAGCTCTGGAGGTATGGAGCTCTGGAGGTATGGAGCTCTGGAGGTATGGAGCTTTGGAGCCCTGGAGCTCTGGAGGTATGGAGCTATGGTGCTATGGAGCTCTGAAGCCATGGAGCTCTGGTGCTATGGAGCTCTGGAGCTCTGGAGGTATGGAGCTCTGGAGGTATGGAGCTATGGAGCTATGGAGCCCTGGAGCTCTGGAGGTATGGAGCTATGGTGCTATGGAGCTCTGAAGCCATGGAGCTCTGGTGCTATGGAGCTCTGGAGCTCTGGAGGTATGGAGCTCTGGAGGTATGGAGCTATGGAGCCCTGGAGCTCTGGAGGTATGGAGCTATGGTGCTATGGAGCTCTGAAGCCATGGAGCTCTGGTGCTATGGAGCTCTGGAGCTCTGGAGGTATGGAGCTCTGGAGGTATGGAGCTCTGGAGGTATGGAGCTATGGAGCCCTGGAGCTCTGGAACCAGCGCCGAGCGGACACATTCGCTCGCAAGTGCCGTTGGCACTTAGAAAATTTTTCGTTTGTCATGAGCTCCGGGCGAGGACCGGCGTTTTTCGTCTTCCGGGTTCGACCCGGGAACCAGCGCCGAGCGGACACATTCGCTCGCAAGTGCCGTTGGCACTTAGAAAATTTTTCGTTTGTCATGAGCTCCGGGCGGAGACCGGCGTTTTTCGTCTTCCGGGTCCGACCCGGGAACCAGCGCCGAGCGGACACATTCGCTCGCAAGTGCCGTTGGCACTTAGAAAATTTTTCGTTTGTCATGAGCTCCGGGCGAGGACCGGCGTTTTTCGTCTTCCGGGTTCGACCCGGGAACCAGCGCCGAGCGGACACATTCGCTCGCAAGTGCCGTTGGCACTTGGAAAATTTTTCGTTTGTATTGAGCTCCGGGCGGAGACCGGCGTTTTTCGTCTTCCGGGTTCGACCCGGGAACCAGCGCCGAGCGGACACATTCGCTCGCAAGTGCCGTTGGCACTTAGAAAATTTTTCGTTTGTCATGAGCTCCGGGCGAGGACCGGCGTTTTTCGTCTTCCGGGTTCGACCCGGGAACCAGCGCCGAGCGGACACATTCGCTCGCAAGTGCCGTTGGCACTTAGAAAATTTTTCGTTTGTCATGAGCTCCGGGCGGAGACCGGCGTTTTTCGTCTTCCGGGTTCGACCCGGGAACCAGCGCCGAGCGGACACATTCGCTCGCAAGTGCCGTTGGCACTTAGAAAATTTTTCGTTTGTCATGAGCTCCGGGCGGAGACCGGCATTTTTCGTCATTCGAGGCCGACGGGGGAACCAGCCGGAGCGGACACGTTTGCTCGGAAGAGCCGTTGGCACTTAGAAAAAATTCCGTGTCTCGTGAGCTCCAGGGGGGACAGGCTGGTTTTATTCATCCGTAGCCGACATGGGAACCAGCGCGGAGCGGATTGGTGTTGCGCTGGCATATACCTCATCTCTCTCAGGAGTCCCCCCCTTATACGTGCCGATTGTGTTTTGGAAAACGGGGGGTAACTGGATGAGTACACTGACTAGGGGGACCAGTACACTAGCGAGTGGGACCAGTACACTGACTAGTGGGACCAACACACTATGAGCGCCTGGTACCTAAAATGGAAGTATAGAGGCCGACTTTCGGGCAAGATCACGCCGTGTTAGGCTTCCAGGACCTCGGCTAAGCAATTTTAACGGGTCGCCCGGTTCTTTTTTGATCCAGCCCGGTTCTTTTTTTATCCAGCCCGGTTCTTTTTACACTTCCAGCTGGAGCTCGGGAGCGGCTTTTTGCACAAGATCACGCCGTGTTAGGCTTCCAGGACCTCGGCTAAGCAATTTTAACGGGCCGCCCGGTTCTTTTTTGATCCAGCCCGGTTCTTTTTTTTATCCAGCCTGGTTCTTTTTACACTTCCAGCTGGAGCTCGGGAGCGGCTTTTTGCACAAGATCACGCCGGGTTAGGCTTCCAGGACCTCGGCTAAGCAATTTTAACGGGTCGCCCGGTTCTTTTTTTTTATCCAGCCCGGTTCTTTTTTTTATCCAGCCTGGTTCTTTTTACACTTCCAGCTGGAGCTCGGGAGCGGCTTTTTGCACAAGATCACGCCGTGTTAGGCTTCCAGGACCTCGGCTAAGCAATTTTAACGGGTCGCCCGGTTCTTTTTTGATCCAGCCCGGTTCTTTTTTTATCCAGCCCGGTTCTTTTTACACTTCCAGCTGGAGCTCGGGAGCGGCTTTTTGCACAAGATCACGCCGTGTTAGGCTTCCAGGACCTCGGCTAAGCAATTTTAACGGGTCGCCCGGTTCTTTTTTGATCCAGCCCGGTTCTTTTTTTTATCCAGCCCGGTTCTTTTTACACTTCCAGCTGGAGCTCGGGAGCGGCTTTTTGCACAAGATCACGCCGGGTTAGGCTTCCAGGACCTCGGCTAAGCAATTTTAACGGGCCGCCCGGTTCTTTTTTTTATCCAGCCCGGTTCTTTTTACACTTCCAGCTGGAGCTCGGGAGCGGCTTTTTGCACAAGATCACGCCGGGTTAGGCTTCCAGGACCTCGGCTAAGCAATTTGAACGGGTCGCCCGGTTCTTTTTTGATCCAGCCCGGTTCTTTTTTTATCCAGCCCGGTTCTTTTTACACTTCCAGCTGGAGCTCGGGAGCGGCTTTTTGCACAAGATCACGCCGTGTTAGGCTTCCAGGACCTCGGCTAAGCAATTTTAACGGGTCGCCCGGTTCTTTTTTGATCCAGCCCGGTTCTTTTTTTTATCCAGCCCGGTTCTTTTCACACTTCCAGCTGGAGCTCGGCAGCGGCTATTTGCACAAGATCACGCCGGGTTAGGCTTCCAGGACCTCGGCTAAGCAATTTTAACGGGTCGCCCGGTTCTTTTTTGATCCAGCCCGGTTCTTTTTTTTTATCCAGCCCGGTTCTTTTTACACTTCCAGCTGGAGCTCGGGAGCGGCTTTTTGCACAAGATCACGCCGGGTTAGGCTTCCAGGACCTCGGCTAAGCAATTTTAACGGGCCGCCCGGTTCTTTTTTTTATCCAGCCCGGTTCTTTTTACACTTCCAGCTGGAGCTCGGGAGCGGCTTTTTGCACAAGATCACGCCGGGTTAGGCTTCCAGGACCTCGGCTAAGCAATTTTAACGGGTCGCCCGGTTCTTTTTTTGATCCAGCCCGGTTCTTTTTTTATCCAGCCCGGTTCTTTTTACACTTCCAGCTGGAGCTCGGGAGCGGCTTTTTGCACAAGATCACGCCGTGTTAGGCTTCCAGGACCTCGGCTAAGCAATTTTAACGGGTCGCCCGGTTCTTTTTTGATCCAGCCCGGTTCTTTTTTTTATCCAGCCCGGTTCTTTTCACACTTCCAGCTGGAGCTCGGCAGCGGCTATTTGCACAAGATCACGCCGGGTTAGGCTTCCAGGACCTCGGCTAAGCAATTTTAACGGGCCGCCCAGTTCTTTTTTTTATCCAGCCCGGTTCTTTTTACACTTCCAGCTGGAGCTCGGGAGCGGCTTTTTGCACAAGATCACGCCGTGTTAGGCTTCCAGGACCTCGGCTAAGCAATTTTAACGGGCCGCCCGGTTCTTTTTTTTATCCAGCCCGGTTCTTTTTTTATCCAGCCCGGTTCTTTTTACACTTCCAGCTGGAGCTCGGGAGCGGCTTTTTGCACAAGATCACGCCGTGTTAGGCTTCCAGGACCTCGGCTAAGCAATTTTAACGGGTCGCCCGGTTCTTTTTTGATCCAGCCCGGTTCTTTTTTTTATCCAGCCCGGTTCTTTTCACACTTCCAGCTGGAGCTCGGCAGCGGCTATTTGCACAAGATCACGCCGGGTTAGGCTTCCAGGACCTCGGCTAAGCAATTTTAACGGGCCGCCCGGTTCTTTTTTTTATCCAGCCCGGTTCTTTTTACACTTCCAGCTGGAGCTCGGGAGCGGCTTTTTGCACAAGATCACGCCGTGTTAGGCTTCCAGGACCTCGGCTAAGCAATTTTAACGGGCCGCCCGGTTCTTTTTTTTATCCAGCCCGGTTCTTTTTACACTTCCAGCTGGAGCTCGGGAGCGGCTTTTTGCACAAGATCACGCCGTGTTAGGCTTCCAGGACCTCGGCTAAGCAATTTTAACGGGCCGCCCGGTTCTTTTTTTTATCCAGCCCGGTTCTTTTTACACTTCCAGCTGGAGCTCGGGAGCGGCTTTTTGCACAAGATCACGCCGTGTTAGGCTTCCAGGACCTCGGCTAAGCAATTTTAACGGGCCGCCCGGTTCTTTTTTTTATCCAGCCCGGTTCTTTTTTTATCCAGCCCGGTTCTTTTTACACTTCCAGCTGGAGCTCGGGAGCGGCTTTTTGCACAAGATCACGCCGTGTTAGGCTTCCAGGACCTCGGCTAAGCAATTTTAACGGGTCGCCCGGTTCTTTTTTTATCCAGCCCGGTTCTTTTTTTTATCCAGCCCGGTTCTTTTTACACTTCCAGCTGGAGCTCGGGAGGGACTTTTTGGGCAAGATCACGCCGACTTAGCAAGCAAGGTGGAAGTGCCAGCATGCTCCGTGGCTGGAAGTGTGGATGTGCCAGCACCCTCCGTGCCTGGAGCTATGGAAGTGTGGAGCTCCAGCACCCTCCGTGCCTATGGAAGTGTGGAGCTCCAGCACCCTCCCTGCCTATGGAAGTGTGGAGCTCCAGCACCCTCCCTGCCTATGGAAGTGTGGAGCTCCAGCACCCTCCGTGCCTATGGAAGTGTGGAGCTCCAGCACCCTCCCTGCCTATGGAAGTGTGGAGCTCCAGCACCCTCCCTGCCTATGGAAGTGTGGAGCTCCAGCACCCTCCCTGCCTATGGAAGTGTGGAGCTCCAGCACCCTCCCTGCCTATGGAAGTGTGGAGCTCCAGCACCCTCCCTGCCTATGGAAGTGTGGAGCTCCAGCACCCTCCCTGCCTATGGAAGTGTGGAGCTCCAGCACCCTCCCTGCCTATGGAAGTGTGGAGCTCCAGCACCCTCCCTGCCTATGGAAGTGTGGAGCTCCAGCACCCTCCCTGCCTATGGAAGTGTGGAGCTCCAGCACCCTCCCTGCCTATGGAAGTGTGGAGCTCCAGCACCCTCCCTGCCTATGGAAGTGTGGAGCTCCAGCACCCTCCCTGCCTATGGAAGTGTGGAGCTCCAGCACCCTCCGTGCCTATGGAAGTGTGGAGCTCCAGCACCCTCCGTGCCTATGGAAGTGTGGAGCTCCAGCACCCTCCCTGCCTATGGAAGTGTGGAGCTCCAGCACCCTCCGTGCCTATGGAAGTGTGGAGCTCCAGCACCCTCCGTGCCTATGGAAGTGTGGAGTTCCAGCACCCTCCGTGCCTATGGAAGTGTGGAGCTCCAGCACCCTCCGTGCCTATGGAAGTGTGGAGCTCCAGCACCCTCCGTGCCTGGAGCTATGGAGCTATGGAGCTATGGAAGTATGGAGCTATGGAGCTATGGAAGTATGGAGCTATGGAGCTCTGGAGCTATGGAGCTATGGAAGTATGGAGCTATGGAGCTATGGAGGTATGGAGCTCTGGAGCTCTGGAGGTATGGAGCTCTGGAGGTATGGAGCTATGGAGCCCTGGAGCTCTGGAGGTATGGAGCTATGGTGCTATGGAGCTCTGAAGCCATGGAGCTCTGGTGCTATGGAGCTCTGGAGCTCTGGAGGTATGGAGCTCTGGAGGTATGGAGCTATGGAGCCCTGGAGCTCTGGAGGTATGGAGCTATGGTGCTATGGAGCTCTGAAGCCATGGAGCTCTGGTGCTATGGAGCTCTGGAGCTCTGGAGGTATGGAGCTCTGGAGGTATGGAGCTCTGGAGGTATGGAGCTATGGAGCCCTGGAGCTCTGGAGGTATGGAGCTATGGTGCTATGGAGCTCTGAAGCCATGGAGCTCTGGTGCTATGGAGCTCTGGAGCTCTGGAGGTATGGAGCTCTGGAGGTATGGAGCTATGGAGCCCTGGAGCTCTGGAGGTATGGAGCTATGGTGCTATGGAGCTCTTAAGCCATGGAGCTCTGGTGCTATGGAGCTCTGGAGCTCTGGAGGTATGGAGCTCTGGAGGTATGGTGCTCTGGAGGTATGGAGCTATGGAGCCCTGGAGCTCTGGAGGTATGGAGCTATGGTGCTATGGAGCTCTGAAGCCATGGAGCTCTGGTGCTATGGAGCTCTGGAGGTATGGAGCTCTGGAGGTATGGAGCTCTGGAGGTATGGAGCTATGGAGCCCTGGAGCTCTGGAGGTATGGAGCTATGGTGCTATGGAGCTCTGAAGCCATGGAGCTCTGGTGCTATGGAGCTATGGAGCTCTGGTGCTATGGAGCTATGGAGGTATGGAGCCACCAGCCAGCACCCTCCGTGGCTGGATCAATGGAAGTGTTTTCGGTACCAGGCAGCCAAAGGGCCGAGGCCTCACGCTCGACCACGCCGGCGCAGAGTTCCAGCCGCTCGGATAAGCTCTGTCACTCACCCGCCGCGCAGCCACCGGTAACGGGGAAATGTCGCCGCCTTGTGGACACGCCGTTGTAAATCAATGGGCTTTCGCACTTAGTGCAATTTTCGCCAACTCTCTGACTTAGAGCTATGGAAGTATGGAGCTATGGAGCCACCAGCCACCCAGGCTGGAGCTCTGGAGCTCTGGAGGTATGGAGCTCTGGTGCTATGGAAGTATGGAGCTCTGGTGCTATGGAAGTATGGAGCTATGGAGGTATGGAAGTATGGAGCTATGGAAGTATGGAGCTATGGAGCTCTGGAAGTATGGAGCTATGGAGCTCTGGAGGTATGGAGCCCTGGAGCTATGGAGCCCTGGAGCTATGGAAGTATGGAGCTCTGGTGCTATGGAGCTATGGAGCTCTGGTGCTATGGAGCTATGGAGCTATGGAGCTCTGGAGCTATGGAGCTCTGGAGGTATGGAGCTATGGAGCTATGGAGCTCTGGAGGTATGGAGCTATGGAAGTATGGAGCTCTGGTGCTATGGAGCTATGGAGCTCTGGTGCTATGGAGCTATGGAGCTCTGGTGCTATGGAGCTATGGAGCTATGGAGCTCTGGAAGTATGGAGCTCTGGTGCTATGGAGCTATGGAGCTCTGGTGCTATGGAGCTATGGAGCTCTGGTGCTATGGAGCTCTGGTGCTATGGAGCTCTGGTGCTATGGAGCTATGGAGCTCTGGTGCTATGGAGCTCTGGAGGTATGGAGCTCTGGAGGTATGGAGCTCTGGAGGTATGGAGCTATGGAGCCCTGGAGCTCTGGAGGTATGGAGCTATGGTGCTATGGAGCTCTGAAGCCATGGAGCTCTGGTGCTATGGAGCTATGGAGCTCTGGTGCTATGGAGCTATGGAGCTATGGAGCTCTGGAAGTATGGAGCTCTGGTGCTATGGAGCTATGGAGCTCTGGTGCTATGGAGCTATGGAGCTCTGGTGCTATGGAGCTATGGAGCTCTGGTGCTATGGAGCTCTGGTGCTATGGAGCTCTGGTGCTATGGAGCTATGGAGCTCTGGTGCTATGGAGCTATGGAGCTCTGGAGGTATGGAGCTCTGGAGGTATGGAGCTCTGGAGGTATGGAGCTATGGAGCCCTGGAGCTCTGGAGGTATGGAGCTATGGTGCTATGGAGCTCTGAAGCCATGGAGCTCTGGTGCTATGGAGCTCTGGAGCTCTGGAGGTATGGAGCTCTGGAGGTATGGAGCTATGGAGCTATGGAGCCCTGGAGCTCTGGAGGTATGGAGCTATGGTGCTATGGAGCTCTGAAGCCATGGAGCTCTGGTGCTATGGAGCTCTGGAGCTCTGGAGGTATGGAGCTCTGGAGGTATGGAGCTCTGGAGGTATGGAGCTATGGAGCCCTGGAGCTCTGGAGGTATGGAGCTATGGTGCTATGGAGCTCTGAAGCCATGGAGCTCTGGTGCTATGGAGCTCTGGAGGTATGGAGCTCTGGAGGTATGGAGCTCTGGAGGTATGGAGCTATGGAGCCCTGGAGCTCTGGAGGTATGGAGCTATGGTGCTATGGAGCTCTGAAGCCATGGAGCTCTGGTGCTATGGAGCTATGGAGCTCTGGTGCTATGGAGCTATGGAGGTATGGAGCCACCAGCCAGCACCCTCCGTGGCTGGATCAATGGAAGTGTTTTAGGTACCAGGCAGCCAAAGGGCCGAGGCCTCACGCTCGACCACGCCGGCGCAGAGTTCCAGCCGCTCGGATAAGCTCTGTCACTCACCCGCCGCGCAGCCACCGGTAACGGGGAAATGTCGCCGCCTTGTGGACACGCCGTTGTAAATGAATGGGCTTTCGCACTTAGTGCAATTTTCGCCAACTCTCTGACTTAGAGCTATGGAAGTATGGAGCTATGGAGCCACCAGCCACCCAGGCTGGAGCTCTGGAGCTCTGGAGGTATGGAGCTCTGGTGCTATGGAAGTATGGAGCTCTGGTGCTATGGAAGTATGGAGCTATGGAGGTATGGAAGTATGGAGCTATGGAAGTATGGAGCTATGGAGCTCTGGAAGTATGGAGCTATGGAGCTCTGGAGGTATGGAGCCCTGGAGCTATGGAGCCCTGGAGCTATGGAAGTATGGAGCTCTGGTGCTATGGAGCTATGGAGCTCTGGTGCTATGGAGCTATGGAGCTATGGAGCTCTGGAGCTATGGAGCTCTGGAGGTATGGAGCTATGGAGCTATGGAGCTCTGGAGGTATGGAGCTATGGAGCTATGGAAGTATGGAGCTCTGGTGCTATGGAGCTATGGAGCTCTGGTGCTATGGAGCTATGGAGCTCTGGTGCTATGGAGCTATGGAGCTATGGAGCTCTGGAAGTATGGAGCTCTGGTGCTATGGAGCTATGGAGCTCTGGTGCTATGGAGCTATGGAGCTCTGGTGCTATGGAGCTCTGGTGCTATGGAGCTATGGAGCTCTGGTGCTATGGAGCTCTGGAGGTATGGAGCTCTGGAGGTATGGAGCTCTGGAGGTATGGAGCTATGGAGCCCTGGAGCTCTGGAGGTATGGAGCTATGGTGCTATGGAGCTCTGAAGCCATGGAGCTCTGGTGCTATGGAGCTATGGAGCTATGGTGCTATGGAGCTATGGAGCTATGGAGCTCTGGAAGTATGGAGCTCTGGTGCTATGGAGCTCTGGAGGTATGGAGCTCTGGAGGTATGGAGCTCTGGAGGTATGGAGCTATGGAGCCCTGGAGCTCTGGAGGTATGGAGCTATGGTGCTATGGAGCTCTGAAGCCATGGAGCTCTGGTGCTATGGAGCTCTGGAGGTATGGAGCTCTGGAGGTATGGAACTCTGGAGGTATGGAGCTATGGAGCCCTGGAGCTCTGGAGGTATGGAGCTATGGTGCTATGGAGCTCTGAAGCCATGGAGCTCTGGTGCTATGGAGCTCTGGTGCTATGGAGCTCTGGAGGTATGGAGCTCTGGAGGTATGGAGCTCTGGAGGTATGGAGCTATGGAGCCCTGGAGCTCTGGAGGTATGGAGCTATGGTGCTATGGAGCTCTGAAGCCATGGAGCTCTGGTGCTATGGAGCTATGGAGCTCTGGTGCTATGGAGCTCTGGAGGTATGGAGCCACCAGCCAGCACCCTCCGTGGCTGGATCAATGGAAGTGTTTTAGGTACCAGGCAGCCAAAGGGCCGAGGCCTCACGCTCGACCACGCCGGCGCAGAGTTCCAGCCGCTCGGATAAGCTCTGTCACTCACCCGCCGCGCAGCCACCGGTAACGGGGAAATGTCGCCGCCTGGCGGACACGCCGTTGTAAATGAATGGGCTTTCGCACTTAGTGCAATTTTCGCCAACTCTCTGACTTAGAGCTATGGAAGTATGGAGCTATGGAGCCACCAGCCACCCAGGCTGGAGCTATGGAGCTCTGGAGGTATGGAGCTCAGGTGCTATGGAAGTATGGAGCTATGGAGCTATGGAAGTATGGAGCTATGGAGCTATGGAGCTCTGGAAGTATGGAGCTATGGAGCTCTGGAGGTATGGAGCTATGGAGCCCTGGAGCCCTGGAGCTATGGAGCTCTGGTGCTATGGAGGTATGGAGCTCTGGAGGTATGGAGCTCTGGAGGTATGGAGCTATGGAGCTATGGAGCCCTGGAGCTATGGAGCTATGGAGCCCTGGAGCTATGGAGCTATGGAGCCCTGGAGCTATGGAGCTATGGAGCTCTGGTGCTATGGAGCTATGGAGCTCTGGTGCTATGGAGCTATGGAGCTCTGGTGCTATGGAGCTATGGAGCTCTGGTGCTATGGAGCTATGGAACTCTGGAAGTATGGAGCTATGGAGCTCTGGAGGTATGGAGCTATGGAGCTATGGAGCTCTGGAGGTATGGAGCTATGGAGCTATGGAAGTATGGAGCTCTGGTGCTATGGAGCTATGGAGCTCTGGTGCTATGGAGCTATGGAGCTCTGGTGCTATGGAGCTATGGAGCTATGGAGGTCTGGAAGTATGGAGCTCTGGTGCTATGGAGCTATGGAGCTCTGGTGCTATGGAGCTATGGAGCTCTGGTGCTATGGAGCTATGGAGCTCTGGTGCTATGGAGCTCTGGTGCTATGGAGCTATGGAGCTCTGGTGCTATGGAGCTATGGAGCTCTGGAGGTATGGAGCTCTGGAGGTATGGAGCTCTGGAGGTATGGAGCTTTGGAGCCCTGGAGCTCTGGAGGTATGGAGCTATGGTGCTATGGAGCTCTGAAGCCATGGAGCTCTGGTGCTATGGAGCTCTGGAGCTCTGGAGGTATGGAGCTCTGGAGGTATGGAGCTATGGAGCCCTGGAGCTCTGGAGGTATGGAGCTATGGTGCTATGGAGCTCTGAAGCCATGGAGCTCTGGTGCTATGGAGCTCTGGAGCTCTGGAGGTATGGAGCTCTGGAGGTATGGAGCTATGGAGCCCTGGAGCTCTGGAGGTATGGAGCTATGGTGCTATGGAGCTCTGAAGCCATGGAGCTCTGGTGCTATGGAGCTCTGGAGCTCTGGAGGTATGGAGCTCTGGAGGTATGGAGCTCTGGAGCTCTGGAGGTATGGAGCTATGGAGCCCTGGAGCTCTGGAGGTATGGAGCTATGGTGCTATGGAGCTCTGAAGCCATGGAGCTCTGGTGCTATGGAGCTCTGGAGGTATGGAGCTCTGGAGGTATGGAGCTCTGGAGGTATGGAGCTATGGAGCCCTGGAGCTCTGGAGGTATGGAGCTATGGTGCTATGGAGCTCTGAAGCCATGGAGCTCTGGTGCTATGGAGCTCTGGAGGTATGGAGCTCTGGAGGTATGGAGCTCTGGAGGTATGGAGCTATGGAGCCCTGGAGCTCTGGAGGTATGGAGCTATGGCGCTATGGAGCTCTGAAGCCATGGAGCTCTGGTGCTATGGAGCTCTGGAGCTCTGGAGGTATGGAGCTCTGGAGGTATGGAGCTCTGGAGGTATGGAGCTATGGAGCCCTGGAGCTCTGGAGGTATGGAGCTATGGTGCTATGGAGCTCTGAAGCCATGGAGCTCTGGTGCTATGGAGCTCTGGAGGTATGGAGCTCTGGAGGTATGGAGCTCTGGAGGTATGGAGCTATGGAGCCCTGGAGCTCTGGAGGTATGGAGCTATGGTGGTATGGAGCTCTGAAGCCATGGAGCTCTGGTGCTATGGAGCTATGGAGCTCTGGTGCTATGGAGCTATGGAGGTATGGAGCCACCAGCCAGCACCCTCCGTGGCTGGATCAATGGAAGTGTTTTAGGTACCAGGCAGCCAAAGGGCCGAGGCCTCACGCTCGACCACGCCGGCGCAGAGTTCCAGCCGCTCGGATAAGCTCTGTCACTCACCCGCCGCGCAGCCACCGGTAACGGGGAAATGTCGCCGCCTTGTGGACACGCCGTTGTAAATGAATGGGCTTTCGCACTTAGTGCAATTTTCGCCAACTCTCTGACTTAGAGCTATGGAAGTATGGAGCTATGGAGCCACCAGCCACCCAGGCTGGAGCTCTGGAGCTCTGGAGGTATGGAGCTCTGGTGCTATGGAAGTATGGAGCTCTGGTGCTATGGAAGTATGGAGCTATGGAGGTATGGAAGTATGGAGCTATGGAAGTATGGAGCTATGGAGCTCTGGAAGTATGGAGCTATGGAGCTCTGGAGGTATGGAGCCCTGGAGCTATGGAGCCCTGGAGCTATGGAAGTATGGAGCTCTGGTGCTATGGAGCTATGGAGCTCTGGTGCTATGGAGCTATGGAGCTATGGAGCTCTGGAGCTATGGAGCTCTGGAGGTATGGAGCTATGGAGCTATGGAGCTCTGGAGGTATGGAGCTATGGAGCTATGGAAGTATGGAGCTCTGGTGCTATGGAGCTATGGAGCTCTGGTGCTATGGAGCTATGGAGCTCTGGTGCTATGGAGCTATGGAGCTATGGAGCTCTGGAAGTATGGAGCTCTGGTGCTATGGAGCTATGGAGCTCTGGTGCTATGGAGCTATGGAGCTCTGGTGCTATGGAGCTCTGGTGCTATGGAGCTCTGGTGCTATGGAGCTATGGAGCTCTGGTGCTATGGAGCTCTGGAGGTATGGAGCTCTGGAGGTATGGAGCTCTGGAGGTATGGAGCTATGGAGCCCTGGAGCTCTGGAGGTATGGAGCTATGGTGCTATGGAGCTCTGAAGCCATGGAGCTCTGGTGCTATGGAGCTATGGAGCTCTGGTGCTATGGAGCTATGGAGCTATGGAGCTCTGGAAGTATGGAGCTCTGGTGCTATGGAGCTATGGAGCTCTGGTGCTATGGAGCTATGGAGCTCTGGTGCTATGGAGCTATGGAGCTCTGGTGCTATGGAGCTCTGGTGCTATGGAGCTCTGGTGCTATGGAGCTATGGAGCTCTGGTGCTATGGAGCTATGGAGCTCTGGAGGTATGGAGCTCTGGAGGTATGGAGCTCTGGAGGTATGGAGCTATGGAGCCCTGGAGCTCTGGAGGTATGGAGCTATGGTGCTATGGAGCTCTGAAGCCATGGAGCTCTGGTGCTATGGAGCTCTGGAGCTCTGGAGGTATGGAGCTCTGGAGGTATGGAGCTATGGAGCCCTGGAGCTCTGGAGGTATGGAGCTATGGTGCTATGGAGCTCTGAAGCCATGGAGCTCTGGTGCTATGGAGCTCTGGAGCTCTGGAGGTATGGAGCTCTGGAGGTATGGAGCTCTGGAGGTATGGAGCTATGGAGCCCTGGAGCTCTGGAGGTATGGAGCTATGGTGCTATGGAGCTCTGAAGCCATGGAGCTCTGGTGCTATGGAGCTCTGGAGGTATGGAGCTCTGGAGGTATGGAGCTCTGGAGGTATGGAGCTATGGAGCCCTGGAGCTCTGGAGGTATGGAGCTATGGTGCTATGGAGCTCTGAAGCCATGGAGCTCTGGTGCTATGGAGCTCTGGAGGTATGGAGCTCTGGAGGTATGGAGCTCTGGAGGTATGGAGCTATGGAGCCCTGGAGCTCTGGAGGTATGGAGCTATGGTGCTATGGAGCTCTGAAGCCATGGATCTCTGGTGCTATGGAGCTATGGAGCTCTGGTGCTATGGAGCTATGGAGGTATGGAGCCACCAGCCAGCACCCTCCGTGGCTGGATCAATGGAAGTGTTTTAGGTACCAGGCAGCCAAAGGGCCGAGGCCTCACGCTCGACCACGCCGGCGCAGAGTTCCAGCCGCTCGGATAAGCTCTGTCACTCACCCGCCGCGCAGCCACCGGTAACGGGGAAATGTCGCCGCCTTGTGGACACGCCGTTGTAAATGAATGGGCTTTCGCACTTAGTGCAATTTTCGCCAACTCTCTGACTTAGAGCTATGGAAGTATGGAGCTATGGAGCCACCAGCCACCCAGGCTGGAGCTCTGGAGCTCTGGAGGTATGGAGCTCTGGTGCTATGGAAGTATGGAGCTCTGGTGCTATGGAAGTATGGAGCTATGGAGGTATGGAAGTATGGAGCTATGGAAGTATGGAGCTATGGAGCTCTGGAAGTATGGAGCTATGGAGCTCTGGAGGTATGGAGCCCTGGAGCTATGGAGCCCTGGAGCTATGGAAGTATGGAGCTCTGGTGCTATGGAGCTATGGAGCTCTGGTGCTATGGAGCTATGGAGCTCTGGAGCTATGGAGCTCTGGAGGTATGGAGCTATGGAGCTATGGAGCTCTGGAGGTATGGAGCTATGGAGCTATGGAAGTATGGAGCTCTGGTGCTATGGAGCTATGGAGCTCTGGTGCTATGGAGCTATGGAGCTCTGGTGCTATGGAGCTATGGAGCTATGGAGCTCTGGAAGTATGGAGCTCTGGTGCTATGGAGCTATGGAGCTCTGGTGCTTTGGAGCTATGGAGCTCTGGTGCTATGGAGTTCTGGTGCTATGGAGCTCTGGTGCTATGGAGCTATGGAGCTCTGGTGCTATGGAGCTCTGGAGGTATGGAGCTCTGGAGGTATGGAGCTCTGGAGGTATGGAGCTATGGAGCCCTGGAGCTCTGGAGGTATGGAGCTATGGTGCTATGGAGCTCTGAAGCCATGGAGCTCTGGTGCTATGGAGCTATGGAGCTCTGGTGCTATGGAGCTATGGAGCTATGGAGCTCTGGAAGTATGGAGCTCTGGTGCTATGGAGCTATGGAGCTCTGGTGCTATGGAGCTATGGAGCTCTGGTGCTATGGAGCTATGGAGCTCTGGTGCTATGGAGCTCTGGTGCTATGGAGCTCTGGTGCTATGGAGCTATGGAGCTCTGGTGCTATGGAGCTATGGAGCTCTGGAGGTATGGAGCTCTGGAGGTATGGAGCTCTGGAGGTATGGAGCTATGGAGCCCTGGAGCTCTGGAGGTATGGAGCTATGGTGCTATGGAGCTCTGAAGCCATGGAGCTCTGGTGCTATGGAGCTCTGGAGCTCTGGAGGTATGGAGCTCTGGAGGTATGGAGCTATGGAGCCCTGGAGTTCTGGAGGTATGGAGCTATGGAGCTCTGAAGCCATGGAGCTCTGGTGCTATGGAGCTCTGGAGCTCTGGAGGTATGGAGCTCTGGAGGTATGGAGCTCTGGAGGTATGGAGCTATGGAGCCCTGGAGCTCTGGAGGTATGGAGCTATGGTGCTATGGAGCTCTGAAGCCATGGAGCTCTGGTGCTATGGAGCTCTGGAGGTATGGAGCTCTGGAGGTATGGAGCTCTGGAGGTATGGAGCTATGGAGCCCTGGAGCTCTGGAGGTATGGAGCTATGGTGCTATGGAGCTCTGAAGCCATGGAGCTCTGGTGCTATGGAGCTCTGGAGGTATGGAGCTCTGGAGGTATGGAGCTCTGGAGGTATGGAGCTATGGAGCCCTGGAGCTCTGGAGGTATGGAGCTATGGTGCTATGGAGCTCTGAAGCCATGGAGCTCTGGTGCTATGGAGCTATGGAGCTCTGGTGCTATGGAGCTATGGAGGTATGGAGCCACCAGCCAGCACCCTCCGTGGCTGGATCAATGGAAGTGTTTTAGGTACCAGGCAGCCAAAGGGCCGAGGCCTCACGCTCGACCACGCCGGCGCAGAGTTCCAGCCGCTCGGATAAGCTCTGTCACTCACCCGCCGCGCAGCCACCGGTAACGGGGAAATGTCGCCGCCTTGTGGACACGCCGTTGTAAATGAATGGGCTTTCGCACTTAGTGCAATTTTCGCCAACTCTCTGACTTAGAGCTATGGAAGTATGGAGCTATGGAGCCACCAGCCACCCAGGCTGGAGCTCTGGAGCTCTGGAGGTATGGAGCTCTGGTGCTATGGAAGTATGGAGCTCTGGTGCTATGGAAGTATGGAGCTATGGAGGTATGGAAGTATGGAGCTATGGAAGTATGGAGCTATGGAGCTCTGGAAGTATGGAGCTATGGAGCTCTGGAGGTATGGAGCCCTGGAGCTATGGAGCCCTGGAGCTATGGAAGTATGGAGCTCTGGTGCTATGGAGCTATGGAGCTCTGGTGCTATGGAGCTATGGAGCTATGGAGCTCTGGAGCTATGGAGCTCTGGAGGTATGGAGCTATGGAGCTATGGAGCTCTGGAGGTATGGAGCTATGGAGCTATGGAAGTATGGAGCTCTGGTGCTATGGAGCTATGGAGCTCTGGTGCTATGGAGCTATGGAGCTCTGGTGCTATGGAGCTATGGAGCTATGGAGCTCTGGAAGTATGGAGCTCTGGTGCTATGGAGCTCTGGTGCTATGGAGCTATGGAGCTCTGGTGCTATGGAGCTCTGGTGCTATGGAGCTCTGGTGCTATGGAGCTATGGAGCTCTGGTGCTATGGAGCTCTGGAGGTATGGAGCTCTGGAGGTATGGAGCTCTGGAGGTATGGAGCTATGGAACCCTGGAGCTCTGGAGGTATGGAGCTATGGTGCTATGGAGCTCTGAAGCCATGGAGCTCTGGTGCTATGGAGCTATGGAGCTCTGGTGCTATGGAGCTATGGAGCTATGGAGCTCTGGAAGTATGGAGCTCTGGTGCTATGGAGCTATGGAGCTCTGGTGCTATGGAGCTATGGAGCTCTGGTGCTATGGAGCTATGGAGCTCTGGTGCTATGGAGCTCTGGTGCTATGGAGCTCTGGTGCTATGGAGCTATGGAGCTCTGGTGCTATGGAGCTATGGAGCTCTGGAGGTATGGAGCTCTGGAGGTATGGAGCTCTGGAGGTATGGAGCTATGGAGCCCTGGAGCTCTGGAGGTATGGAGCTATGGTGCTATGGAGCTCTGAAGCCATGGAGCTCTGGTGCTATGGAGCTCTGGAGCTCTGGAGGTATGGAGCTCTGGAGGTATGGAGCTATGGAGCCCTGGAGCTCTGGAGGTATGGAGCTATGGTGCTATGGAGCTCTGAAGCCATGGAGCTCTGGTGCTATGGAGCTCTGGAGCTCTGGAGGTATGGAGCTCTGGAGGTATGGAGCTATGGAGCCCTGGAGCTCTGGAGGTATGGAGCTATGGTGCTATGGAGCTCTGAAGCCATGGAGCTCTGGTGCTATGGAGCTCTGGAGCTCTGGAGGTATGGAGCTCTGGAGGTATGGAGCTCTGGAGGTATGGAGCTATGGAGCCCTGGAGCTCTGGAGGTATGGAGCTATGGTGCTATGGAGCTCTGAAGCCATGGAGCTCTGGTGCTATGGAGCTCTGGAGGTATGGAGCTCTGGAGGTATGGAGCTCTGGAGGTATGGAGCTATGGAGCCCTGGAGCTCTGGAGGTATGGAGCTATGGTGCTATGGAGCTCTGAAGCCATGGAGCTCTGGTGCTATGGAGCTCTGGAGGTATGGAGCTCTGGAGGTATGGAGCTCTGGAGGTATGGAGCTATGGCCCTGGAGCTCTGGAGGTATGGAGCTATGGTGCTATGGAGCTCTGAAGCCATGGAGCTCTGGTGCTATGGAGCTATGGAGCTCTGGTGCTATGGAGCTATGGAGGTATGGAGCCACCAGCCAGCACCCTCCGTGGCTGGATCAATGGAAGTGTTTTAGGTACCAGGCAGCCAAAGGGCCGAGGCCTCACGCTCGACCACGCCGGCGCAGAGTTCCAGCCGCTCGGATAAGCTCTGTCACTCACCCGCCGCGCAGCCACCGGTAACGGGGAAATGTCGCCGCCTTGTGGACACGCCGTTGTAAATGAATGGGCTTTCGCACTTAGTGCAATTTTCGCCAACTCTCTGACTGGAGCTATGGAAGTATGGAGCTATGGAGCCACCAGCCACCCAGGCTGGAGCTATGGAGCTCTGGAGGTATGGAGCTCTGGTGCTATGGAAGTATGGAGCTATGGAGCTATGGAAGTATGGAGCTATGGAGCTATGGAGCTCTGGAAGTATGGAGCTATGGAGCTCTGGGGGTATGGAGCTATGGAGCCCTGGAGCCCTGGAGCTCTGGAGGTATGGAGCTCTGGAGGTATGGAGCTCTGGAGGTATGGAGCTCTGGAGGTATGGAGCTATGGAGCTATGGAGCTCTGGTGCTATGGAGCTATGGAGCTCTGGTGCTATGGAGCTATGGAGCTCTGGAGCTATGGAGCTCTGGAGGTATGGAGCTATGGAGCTATGGAGCTCTGGAGGTATGGAGCTATGGAGCTATGGAAGTATGGAGCTCTGGTGCTATGGAGCTATGGAGCTCTGGTGCTATGGAGCTATGGAGCTCTGGTGCTATGGAGCTATGGAGCTATGGAGCTCTGGAAGTATGGAGCTCTGGTGCTATGGAGCTATGGAGCTCTGGTGCTATGGAGCTATGGAGCTCTGGTGCTATGGAGCTATGGAGCTCTGGAGCTCTGGAGGTATGGAGCTATGGTGCTATGGAGCTCTGAAGCCATGGAGCTCTGGTGCTATCGAGCTATGGAGCTCTGGTGCTATGGAGCTATGGAGGTATGGAGCCACCAGCCAGCACCCTCCGTGGCTGGATCAATGGAAGTGTTTTAGGTACCAGGCAGCCAAAGGGCCGAGGCCTCACGCTCGACCACGCCGGCGCAGAGTTCCAGCCGCTCGGATAAGCTCTGTCACTCACCCGCCGCGCAGCCACCGGTAACGGGGAAATGTCGCCGCCTTGTGGACACGCCGTTGTAAATGAATGGGCTTTCGCACTTAGTGCAATTTTCGCCAACTCTCTGACTTAGAGCTATGGAAGTATGGAGCTATGGAGCCACCAGCCACCCAGGCTGGAGCTCTGGAGCTCTGGAGGTATGGAGCTCTGGTGCTATGGAAGTATGGAGCTCTGGTGCTATGGAAGTATGGAGCTATGGAGGTATGGAAGTATGGAGCTATGGAAGTATGGAGCTATGGAGCTCTGGAAGTATGGAGCTATGGAGCTCTGGAGGTATGGAGCCCTGGAGCTATGGAGCCCTGGAGCTATGGAAGTATGGAGCTCTGGTGCTATGGAGCTATGGAGCTCTGGTGCTATGGAGCTATGGAGCTATGGAGCTCTGGAGCTATGGAGCTCTGGAGGTATGGAGCTATGGAGCTATGGAGCTCTGGAGGTATGGAGCTATGGAGCTATGGAAGTATGGAGCTCTGGTGCTATGGAGCTATGGAGCTCTGGTGCTATGGAGGTATGGAGCTATGGAGCTCTGGAGGTATGGAGCTATGGAGCTATGGAAGTATGGAGCTCTGGTGCTATGGAGCTATGGAGCTCTGGTGCTATGGAGCTATGGAGCTCTGGTGCTATGGAGCTATGGAGCTCCTGAAGTATGGAGCTATGGAGCTCTGGAGGTATGGAGCTATGGAGCCCTGGAGCCCTGGAGCTATGGAGCCCTGGAGCTATGGAGCTATGGAGCCCTGGAGCCCTGGAGCTATGGAGCCCTGGTGCTATGGAGCTATGGAGCTCTGGTGCTATGGAGCTATGGAGCTCTGGTGCTATGGAGCTATGGAGCTCTGGTGCTATGGAGCTATGGAGCTCTGGAAGTATGGAGCTATGGAGCTCTGGAGGTATGGAGCTATGGAGCTCTGGAGGTATGGAGCTATGGAGCCCTGGAGCTATGGTGCTATGGAGCTCTGGTGCTATGGAGCTATGGAGCTCTGGTGCTATGGAGCTATGGAGCTCTGGAGGTATGGAGCTCTGGAGGTATGGAGCTCTGGAGGTATGGAGCTTTGGAGCCCTGGAGCTCTGGAGGTATGGAGCTATGGTGCTATGGAGCTCTGAAGCCATGGAGCTCTGGTGCTATGGAGCTATGGAGCTCTGGTGCTATGGAGCTATGGAGGTATGGAGCCACCAGCCAGCACCCTCCGTGGCTGGATCAATGGAAGTGTTTTAGGTACCAGGCAGCCAAAGGGCCGAGGCCTCACGCTCGACCACGCCGGCGCAGAGTTCCAGCCGCTCGGATAAGCTCTGTCACTCACCCGCCGCGCAGCCACCGGTAACGGGGAAATGTCGCCGCCTTGTGGACACGCCGTTGTAAATGAATGGGCTTTCGCACTTAGTGCAATTTTCGCCAACTCTCTGACTTAGAGCTATGGAAGTATGGAGCTATGGAGCCACCAGCCACCCAGGCTGGAGCTCTGGAGCTCTGGAGGTATGGAGCTCTGGTGCTATGGAAGTATGGAGCTCTGGTGCTATGGAAGTATGGAGCTATGGAGGTATGGAAGTATGGAGCTATGGAAGTATGGAGCTATGGAGCTCTGGAAGTATGGAGCTATGGAGCTCTGGAGGTATGGAGCCCTGGAGCTATGGAGCCCTGGAGCTATGGAAGTATGGAGCTCTGGTGCTATGGAGCTATGGAGCTCTGGTGCTATGGAGCTATGGAGCTATGGAGCTCTGGAGCTATGGAGCTCTGGAGGTATGGAGCTATGGAGCTATGGAGCTCTGGAGGTATGGAGCTATGGAGCTATGGAAGTATGGAGCTCTGGTGCTATGGAGCTATGGAGCTCTGGTGCTATGGAGCTATGGAGCTCTGGTGCTATGGAGCTATGGAGCTATGGAGCTCTGGAAGTATGGAGCTCTGGTGCTATGGAGCTATGGAGCTCTGGTGCTATGGAGCTATGGAGCTCTGGTGCTATGGAGCTCTGGTGCTATGGAGCTCTGGTGCTATGGAGCTCTGGAGCTCTGGTGCTATGGAGCTATGGAGCTTTGGAGGTATGGAGCTCTGGAGGTATGGAGCTCTGGAGGTATGGAGCTATGGAGCCCTGGAGCTCTGGAGGTATGGAGCTATGGTGCTATGGAGCTCTGAAGCCATGGAGCTCTGGTGCTATGGAGCTCTGGAGCTCTGGAGGTATGGAGCTCTGGAGGTATGGAGCTATGGAGCCCTGGAGCTCTGGAGGTATGGAGCTATGGTGCTATGGAGCTCTGAAGCCATGGAGCTCTGGTGCTATGGAGCTCTGGAGGTATGGAGCTCTGGAGGTATGGAGCTCTGGAGGTATGGAGCTATGGAGCCCTGGAGCTCTGGAGGTATGGAGCTATGGTGCTATGGAGCTCTGAAGCCATGGAGCTCTGGTGCTATGGAGCTCTGGAGCTCTGGAGGTATGGAGCTCTGGAGGTATGGAGCTCTGGAGGTATGGAGCTATGGAGCCCTGGAGCTCTGGAGGTATGGAGCTATGGTGCTATGGAGCTCTGAAGCCATGGAGCTCTGGTGCTATGGAGCTCTGGAGGTATGGAGCTCTGGAGGTATGGAGCTCTGGAGGTATGGAGCTATGGAGCCCTGGAGCTCTGGAGGTATGGAACTATGGTGCTATGGAGCTCTGAAGCCATGGAGCTCTGGTGCTATGGAGCTCTGGAGGTATGGAGCTCTGGAGGTATGGAGTTCTGGAGGTATGGAGCTATGGAGCCCTGGAGCTCTGGAGGTATGGAGCTATGGTGCTATGGAGCTCTGAAGCCATGGAGCTCTGGTGCTATGGAGCTCTGGAGCTCTGGTGCTATGGAGCTCTGGAGGTATGGAGCTATGGAGCCCTGGAGCTCTGGAGGTATGGAGCTATGGTGCTATGGAGCTCTGAAGCCATGGAGCTCTGGTGCTATGGAGCTCTGGAGCTCTGGAGGTATGGAGCTCTGGAGGTATGGAGCTATGGAGCCCTGGAGCTCTGGAGGTATGGAGCTATGGTGCTATGGAGCTCTGAAGCCATGGAGCTCTGGTGCTATGGAGCTCTGGAGCTCTGGAGGTATGGAGCTCTGGAGGTATGGAGCTATGGAGCCCTGGAGCTCTGGAGGTATGGAGCTATGGTGCTATGGAGCTCTGAAGCCATGGAGCTCTGGTGCTATGGAGCTCTGGAGGTATGGAGCTCTGGAGGTATGGAGCTCTGGAGGTATGGAGCTATGGAGCCCTGGAGCTCTGGAGGTATGGAGCTATGGTGCTATGGAGCTCTGAAGCCATGGAGCTCTGGTGCTATGGAGCTATGGAGCTCTGGTGCTATGGAGCTATGGAGGTATGGAGCCACCAGCCAGCACCCTCCGTGGCTGGATCAATGGAAGTGTTTTAGGTACCAGGCAGCCAAAGGGCCGAGGCCTCACGCTCGACCACGCCGGCGCAGAGTTCCAGCCGCTCGGATAAGCTCTGTCACTCACCCGCCGCGCAGCCACCGGTAACGGGGAAATGTCGCCGCCTTGTGGACACGCCGTTGTAAATGAATGGGCTTTCGCACTTAGTGCAATTTTCGCCAACTCTCTGACTTAGAGCTATGGAAGTATGGAGCTATGGAGCCACCAGCCACCCAGGCTGGAGCTCTGGAGCTCTGGAGGTATGGAGCTCTGGTGCTATGGAAGTATGGAGCTCTGGTGCTATGGAAGTATGGAGCTATGGAGGTATGGAAGTATGGAGCTATGGAAGTATGGAGCTATGGAGCTCTGGAAGTATGGAGCTATGGAGCTCTGGAGGTATGGAGCCCTGGAGCTATGGAGCCCTGGAGCTATGGAAGTATGGAGCTCTGGTGCTATGGAGCTATGGAGCTCTGGTGCTATGGAGCTATGGAGCTATGGAGCTCTGGAGCTATGGAGCTCTGGAGGTATGGAGCTATGGAGCTATGGAGCTCTGGAGGTATGGAGCTATGGAGCTATGGAAGTATGGAGCTCTGGTGCTATGGAGCTATGGAGCTCTGGTGCTATGGAGCTATGGAGCTCTGGTGCTATGGAGCTATGGAGCTATGGAGCTCTGGAAGTATGGAGCTCTGGTGCTATGGAGCTATGGAGCTCTGGTGCTATGGAGCTATGGAGCTCTGGTGCTATGGAGCTCTGGTGCTATGGAGCTCTGGTGCTATGGAGCTATGGAGCTCTGGTGCTATGGAGCTCTGGAGGTATGGAGCTCTGGAGGTATGGAGCTCTGGAGGTATGGAGCTATGGAGCCCTGGAGCTATGGAGCTATGGAGCTCTGGTGCTATGGAGCTATGGAGCTCTGGTGCTATGGAGCTCTGGTGCTATGGAGCTCTGGTGCTATGGAGCTATGGAGCTCTGGTGCTATGGAGCTATGGAGCTCTGGAGGTATGGAGCTCTGGAGGTATGGAGCTCTGGAGGTATGGAGCTATGGAGCCCTGGAGCTCTGGAGGTATGGAGCTATGGTGCTATGGAGCTCTGAAGCCATGGAGCTCTGGTGCTATGGAGCTCTGGAGCTCTGGAGGTATGGAGCTCTGGAGGTATGGAGCTATGGAGCCCTGGAGCTCTGGAGGTATGGAGCTATGGTGCTATGGAGCTCTGAAGCCATGGAGCTCTGGTGCTATGGAGCTCTGGAGCTCTGGAGGTATGGAGCTCTGGAGGTATGGAGCTCTGGAGGTATGGAGCTATGGAGCCCTGGAGCTCTGGAGGTATGGAGCTATGGTGCTATGGAGCTCTGAAGCCATGGAGCTCTGGTGCTATGGAGCTCTGGAGGTATGGAGCTCTGGAGGTATGGAGCTCTGGAGGTATGGAGCTATGGAGCCCTGGAGCTCTGGAGGTATGGAGCTATGGTGCTATGGAGCTCTGAAGCCATGGAGCTCTGGTGCTATGGAGCTCTGGAGGTATGGAGCTCTGGAGGTATGGAGCTCTGGAGGTATGGAGCTATGGAGCCCTGGAGCTCTGGAGGTATGGAGCTATGGTGCTATGGAGCTCTGAAGCCATGGAGCTCTGGTGCTATGGAGCTATGGAGCTCTGGTGCTATGGAGCTATGGAGGTATGGAGCCACCAGCCAGCACCCTCCGTGGCTGGATCAATGGAAGTGTTTTAGGTACCAGGCAGCCAAAGGGCCGAGGCCTCACGCTCGACCACGCCGGCGCAGAGTTCCAGCCGCTCGGATAAGCTCTGTCACTCACCCGCCGCGCAGCCACCGGTAACGGGGAAATGTCGCCGCCTGGCGGACACGCCGTTGTAAATGAATGGGCTTTCGCACTTAGTGCAATTTTCGCCAACTCTCTGACTTAGAGCTATGGAGGTATGGAGCTATGGAGCCACCAGCCACCCAGGCTGGAGCTATGGAGCTCTGGAGGTATGGAGCTCAGGTGCTATGGAAGTATGGAGCTATGGAGCTATGGAAGTATGGAGCTATGGAGCTATGGAGCTCTGGAAGTATGGAGCTATGGAGCTCTGGAGGTATGGAGCTATGGAGCCCTGGAGCCCTGGAGCTATGGAGCTCTGGTGCTATGGAGGTATGGAGCTCTGGAGGTATGGAGCTCTGGAGGTATGGAGCTATGGAGCTATGGAGCCCTGGAGCTATGGAGCTATGGAGCCCTGGAGCTATGGAGCTATGGAGCCCTGGAGCTATGGAGCTATGGAGCTCTGGTGCTATGGAGCTATGGAGCTCTGGTGCTATGGAGCTATGGAGCTCTGGTGCTATGGAGCTATGGAGCTCTGGTGCTATGGAGCTATGGAGCTCTGGAAGTATGGAGCTATGGAGCTCTGGAGGTATGGAGCTATGGAGCCCTGGAGCTATGGAGCCCTGGAGCTATGGAAGTATGGAGCTCTGGTGCTATGGAGCTATGGAGCTCTGGTGCTATGGAGCTATGGAGCTCTGGAGCTATGGAGCTCTGGAGGTATGGAGCTATGGAGCTATGGAGCTCTGGAGGTATGGAGCTATGGAGCTATGGAAGTATGGAGCTCTGGTGCTATGGAGCTATGGAGCTCTGGTGCTATGGAGCTATGGAGCTCTGGTGCTATGGAGCTATGGAGCTATGGAGCTCTGGAAGTATGGAGCTCTGGTGCTATGGAGCTATGGAGCTCTGGTGCTATGGAGCTATGGAGCTCTGGTGCTATGGAGCTATGGAGCTCTGGTGCTATGGAGCTCTGGTGCTATGGAGCTCTGGTGCTATGGAGCTATGGAGCTCTGGTGCTATGGAGCTATGGAGCTCTGGAGGTATGGAGCTCTGGAGGTATGGAGCTCTGGAGGTATGGAGCTTTGGAGCCCTGGAGCTCTGGAGGTATGGAGCTATGGTGCTATGGAGCTCTGAAGCCATGGAGCTCTGGTGCTATGGAGCTCTGGAGCTCTGGAGGTATGGAGCTCTGGAGGTATGGAGCTATGGAGCCCTGGAGCTCTGGAAGTATGGAGCTATGGTGCTATGAAGCTCTGAAGCCATGGAGCTCTGGTGCTATGGAGCTCTGGAGCTCTGGAGGTATGGAGCTCTGGAGGTATGGAGCTATGGAGCTCTGGAGCTCTGGAGGTATGGAGCTATGGTGCTATGGAGCTCTGAAGCCATGGAGCTCTGGTGCTATGGAGCTCTGGAGCTCTGGAGGTATGGAGCTCTGGAGGTATGGAGCTCTGGAGGTATGGAGCTATGGAGCCCTGGAGCTCTGGAGGTATGGAGCTATGGTGCTATGGAGCTCTGAAGCCATGGAGCTCTGGTGCTATGGAGCTCTGGAGGTATGGAGCTCTGGAGGTATGGAGCTCTGGAGGTATGGAGCTATGGAGCCCTGGAGCTCTGGAGGTATGGAGCTATGGTGCTATGGAGCTCTGAAGCCATGGAGCTCTGGTGCTATGGAGCTCTGGAGGTATGGAGCTCTGGAGGTATGGAGCTCTGGAGGTATGGAGCTATGGAGCCCTGGAGCTCTGGAGGTATGGAGCTATGGTGCTATGGAGCTCTGAAGCCATGGAGCTCTGGTGCTATGGAGCTCTGGAGGTATGGAGCTCTGGAGGTATGGAGCTCTGGAGGTATGGAGCTATGGAGCCCTGGAGCTCTGGAGGTATGGAGCTATGGTGCTATGGAGCTCTGAAGCCATGGAGCTCTGGTGCTATGGAGCTATGGAGCTCTGGTGCTATGGAGCTATGGAGGTATGGAGCCACCAGCCAGCACCCTCCGTGGCTGGATCAATGGAAGTGTTTTAGGTACCAGGCAGCCAAAGGGCCGAGGCCTCACGCTCGACCACGCCGGCGCAGAGTTCCAGCCGCTCGGATAAGCTCTGTCACTCACCCGCCGCGCAGCCACCGGTAACGGGGAAATGTCGCCGCCTTGTGGACACGCCGTTGTAAATGAATGGGCTTTCGCACTTAGTGCAATTTTCGCCAACTCTCTGACTTAGAGCTATGGAAGTATGGAGCTATGGAGCCACCAGCCACCCAGGCTGGAGCTCTGGAGCTCTGGAGGTATGGAGCTCTGGTGCTATGGAAGTATGGAGCTCTGGTGCTATGGAAGTATGGAGCTATGGAGGTATGGAAGTATGGAGCTATGGAAGTATGGAGCTATGGAGCTCTGGAAGTATGGAGCTATGGAGCTCTGGAGGTATGGAGCCCTGGAGCTATGGAGCCCTGGAGCTATGGAAGTATGGAGCTCTGGTGCTATGGAGCTATGGAGCTCTGGTGCTATGGAGCTATGGAGCTATGGAGCTCTGGAGCTATGGAGCTCTGGAGGTATGGAGCTATGGAGCTATGGAGCTCTGGAGGTATGGAGCTATGGAGCTATGGAAGTATGGAGCTCTGGTGCTATGGAGCTATGGAGCTCTGGTGCTATGGAGCTATGGAGCTCTGGTGCTATGGAGCTATGGAGCTATGGAGCTCTGGAAGTATGGAACTCTGGTGCTATGGAGCTATGGAGCTCTGGTGCTATGGAGCTATGGAGCTCTGGTGCTATGGAGCTCTGGTGCTATGGAGCTCTGGTGCTATGGAGCTATGGAGCTCTGGTGCTATGGAGCTCTGGAGGTATGGAGCTCTGGAGGTATGGAGCTCTGTAGGTATGGAGCTATGGAGCCCTGGAGCTCTGGAGGTATGGAGCTATGGTGCTATGGAGCTCTGAAGCCATGGAGCTCTGGTGCTATGGAGCTATGGAGCTCTGGTGCTATGGAGCTATGGAGCTATGGAGCTCTGGAAGTATGGAGCTCTGGTGCTATGGAGCTATGGAGCTCTGGTGCTATGGAGCTATGGAGCTCTGGTGCTATGGAGCTATGGAGCTCTGGTGCTATGGAGCTCTGGTGCTATGGAGCTCTGGTGCTATGGAGCTATGGAGCTCTGGTGCTATGGAGCTATGGAGCTCTGGAGGTATGGAGCTCTGGAGGTATGGAGCTCTGGAGGTATGGAGCTATGGAGCCCTGGAGCTCTGGAGGTATGGAGCTATGGTGCTATGGAGCTCTGAAGCCATGGAGCTCTGGTGCTATGGAGCTCTGGAGCTCTGGAGGTATGGAGCTCTGGAGGTATGGAGCTATGGAGCCCTGGAGCTCTGGAGGTATGGAGCTATGGTGCTATGGAGCTCTGAAGCCATGGAGCTCTGGTGCTATGGAGCTCTGGAGCTCTGGAGGTATGGAGCTCTGGAGGTATGGAGCTCTGGAGGTATGGAGCTATGGAGCCCTGGAGCTCTGGAGGTATGGAGCTATGGTGCTATGGAGCTCTGAAGCCATGGAGCTCTGGTGCTATGGAGCTCTGGAGGTATGGAGCTCTGGAGGTATGGAGCTCTGGAGGTATGGAGCTATGGAGCCCTGGAGCTCTGGAGGTATGGAGCTATGGTGCTATGGAGCTCTGAAGCCATGGAGCTCTGGTGCTATGGAGCTATGGAGCTCTGGTGCTATGGAGCTATGGAGGTATGGAGCCACCAGCCAGCACCCTCCGTGGCTGGATCAATGGAAGTGTTTTAGGTACCAGGCAGCCAAAGGGCCGAGGCCTCACGCTCGACCACGCCGGCGCAGAGTTCCAGCCGCTCGGATAAGCTCTGTCACTCACCCGCCGCGCAGCCACCGGTAACGGGGAAATGTCGCCGCCTTGTGGACACGCCGTTGTAAATGAATGGGCTTTCGCACTTAGTGCAATTTTCGCCAACTCTCTGACTTAGAGCTATGGAAGTATGGAGCTATGGAGCCACCAGCCACCCAGGCTGGAGCTCTGGAGCTCTGGAGGTATGGAGCTCTGGTGCTATGGAAGTATGGAGCTCTGGTGCTATGGAAGTATGGAGCTATGGAGGTATGGAAGTATGGAGCTATGGAAGTATGGAGCTATGGAGCTCTGGAAGTATGGAGCTATGGAGCTCTGGAGGTATGGAGCCCTGGAGCTATGGAGCCCTGGAGCTATGGAAGTATGGAGCTCTGGTGCTATGGAGCTATGGAGCTCTGGTGCTATGGAGCTATGGAGCTATGGAGCTCTGGAGCTATGGAGCTCTGGAGGTATGGAGCTATGGAGCTATGGAGCTATGGAGCTCTGGAGGTATGGAGCTATGGAGCTATGGAAGTATGGAGCTCTGGTGCTATGGAGCTATGGAGCTCTGGTGCTATGGAGCTATGGAGCTCTGGTGCTATGGAGCTATGGAGCTATGGAGCTCTGGAAGTATGGAGCTCTGGTGCTATGGAGCTATGGTGCTATGGAGCTCTGGTGCTATGGAGCTATGGAGCTCTGGTGCTATGGAGCTATGGAGCTCTGGAGGTATGGAGCTCTGGAGGTATGGAGCTCTGGAGGTATGGAGCTATGGAGCCCTGGAGCTCTGGAGGTATGGAGCTATGGTGCTATGGAGCTCTGAAGCCATGGAGCTCTGGTGCTATGGAGCTCTGGAGCTCTGGAGGTATGGAGCTCTGGAGGTATGGAGCTATGGAGCCCTGGAGCTCTGGAGGTATGGAGCTATGGTGCTATGGAGCTCTGAAGCCATGGAGCTCTGGTGCTATGGAGCTCTGGAGCTCTGGAGGTATGGAGCTCTGGAGGTATGGAGCTATGGAGCCCTGGAGCTCTGGAGGTATGGAGCTATGGTGCTATGGAGCTCTGAAGCCATGGAGCTCTGGTGCTATGGAGCTCTGGAGGTATGGAGCTCTGGAGGTATGGAGCTCTGGAGGTATGGAGCTATGGAGCCCTGGAGCTCTGGAGGTATGGAGCTATGGTGCTATGGAGCTCTGAAGCCATGGAGCTCTGGTGCTATGGAGCTCTGGAGGTATGGAGCTCTGGAGGTATGGAGCTCTGGAGGTATGGAGCTATGGAGCCCTGGAGCTCTGGAGGTATGGAGCTCTGGTGCTATGGAGCTATGGAGCTCTGGTGCTATGGAGCTATGGAGCTCTGGTGCTATGGAGCTATGGAGCTCTGGTGCTATGGAGCTATGGAGCTATGGAGCTCTGGAAGTATGGAGCTCTGGTGCTATGGAGCTATGGAGCTCTGGTGCTATGGAGCTATGGAGCTCTGGTGCTATGGAGCTCTGGTGCTATGGAGCTCTGGTGCTATGGAGCTATGGAGCTCTGGTGCTATGGAGCTATGGAGCTCTGGTGCTATGGAGCTATGGAGCTCTGGTGCTATGGAGCTATGGAGCTCTGGTGCTATGGAGCTCTGGAGCTCTGGTGCTATGGAGCTATGGAGCTCTGGTGCTATGGAGCTATGGAGCTCTGGTGCTATGGAGCTATGGAGCTCTGGTGCTATGGAGCTCTGGAGCTCTGGAGGTATGGAGCTATGGAGGTATGGAGCCACCAGCCAGCACCCTCCGTGGCTGGATCAATGGAAGTGGTTTAGGTACCAGGCAGCCAAAGGGCCGAGGCCTCACGCTCGACCACGCCGGCGCAGAGTTCCAGCCGCTCGGATAAGCTCTGTCACTCACCCGCCGCGCAGCCACCGGTAACGGGGAAATGTCGCCGCCTGGCGGACACGCCGTTGTAAATGAATGGGCTTTCGCACTTAGTGCAATTTTAGCCAACTCCGTGGCTGCAAGTATGGAAGTATGGAGCTATGGAGCCACCAGCCAGCACCCTCCGCGGCTGGAGCTATGGAAGTATGGAGCTATGGAGCTATGGAGCTATGGAAGTATGGAGCTATGGAAGTCTGGAGCTATGGAGCTCTGGGGCTATGGAAGTATGGAGCTCCGGGGCTATGGAAGTATGGAGCTATGGAGCTCCGGGGCTATGGAGCTATGGAGCTCCGGGGCTATGGAGCTCCGGGGCTATGGAGCTATGGAGCTCCGGGGCTATGGAGCTCCGGGGCTATGGAGCTATGGAGCTCCGGGGCTATGGAGCTCCGGGGCTATGGAGCTATGGAGCTCCGGGGCTATGGAGCTCCGGGGCTATGGAGCTCCGGGGCTATGGAGCTCCGGGGCTATGGAGCTATGGAGCTCCGGGGCTATGGAGCTCCGGGGCTATGGAGCTATGGAGCTCCGGGGCTATGGAGCTATGGAGCTCCGGGGCTATGGAGCTCTGGAGCTATGGAAGTATGGATGATCCAGCACCCTCCGTGGCTGGGGCCGGTGAACTCGGCACCCGCCGGAGGCGGGTGCCTCGGTGACCGCTGTCGCTTGGGGCCAGTGAACTCGGCACCCGCCTTCGGCGGGTGCCTCGGTGACCGGTTGTCGCTTGGGGCCAGTGAACTCGGCACCCGCCTTCGGCGGGTGCCTCGGTGACCGGTTGTCGCTTGGGGCCGGTGAACTCGGCACCCGCCTTCGGCGGGTGCCTCGGTGACCGGTTGTCGCTTGGGGCCGGTGAACTCGGCACCCGCCTTCGGCGGGTGCCTCGGTGACCGGTTGTCGCTTGGGGCCGGTGAACTCGGCACCCGCCTTCGGCGGGTGCCTCGGTGTCGGTCGGGGTTGGTGCTTGGGGACCGGCTTCGCTTCTGGAAGTCTGGGGGAGGAGGTCTGGTGGTGGTGGCCGACGTTGATGGTGGTGGGGCGGGAAGAAGAAGGTTGTAGTCCCCAGCCCGCCGCATAGGAAAATTTTAGGTACCAGGAGTGGATTTTTTTTTGCACCGGCGGTTAGGGGCCGACGCCTTGGTTTGGTGTCCGGGGAA